>NC_056729.1:27574493-27751993 GCF_019279795.1 Protopterus annectens
TATCTATCCGGTTTAACAGGGCAGGAGGCAAAAGAACTCAGGATTAGAGAAGCCTCTGCAAAACATCTTCCACCACATGGTAAAACAGGAGGTATAGCCAAGGAAGCTGCCTATGCTGAAGGTAAAAACAAAATTCCCTAAGCCTTTTCCTGGAATCAGAGAAGTCCTGACCTTCCCACTTAAAATGCTCCCCTCATGGGAATGAAGAGTTTTACTGAAAAGAAAAATGGTCTCCAGGAGGAGAAGCAGAAGGAGTAGAATCTCATCCACATCAGAACTGTAGAATAAGGAGGAATACTCCTGCAAGTCTCAGCCGAAGCACTCTGAAACATCCGAGCCTGCTCAAAACTCCCAGGCTCCAGGCTCCACCCTAGGTCTCTTATCAGGAGGGGCAGTAAGAACCCCTAATCAAAGTAATAAAGATCTTCTGCCATTATAAGCATATGCTTCTTGTTTGATCCAGAAGAACTGGGTGACACCAACTGAAGCTAGAACCCATTATGCCTCTGGGAGAAGCCCTTGTAAACAGAAGGAGAGGCCACAACCACCCGTGGAAGGAAAGGGAGTATAGTGTAACCCAGGAAGCCCTTCAGCCTGGACCTGCCTCCTGGAGAGTTGCCACATCTTGTGCAATAATAAAGTCTCCCTGGGAACCTTAAAGAAACCTCCGGTTGGGAGCCACCCGGCTCCACCGACTTACCTCCCAAGAACCCGGCGTCCTCGGTGCACAGGCGGGTTCTTCACAGCCTCAAACTTAACTGCTTTGTCCTTTGCGGCGCCGAAGAAGCCGGGCGTGGAGGAGCATCCGACGGCATTTTATAATCCACCGCTTCCCAAAGACTAACCTGGCACAATCCCAACGCTTCTCTTTATAGTGCGTTTATTGAATCTAGCACAAGGCGACAGACCAACAACGTCGTGCTCAGGCCTAAACAAGGAATACACAAAAGAGTATGATAATCTCTATCGCGATTATCTGTTTCCCACAAGAAAATGCAATTATTAAAACTTTTTCTGACATCGGTAAATCACCGAGGCAAGAAAAACTAAAATATTCTAGCGAACGGGTGCTTAGTCAACTTTAGAACTCGGTCTGAAACTTGAAATCGAAAAATCTCAAACGCCAACACGGCACTTCACAATGCTGTTTCTGTGATCGGACCATGCGGCAAAAAGACTGAGGATATGACGTCGGTCATGCGCATTTTGTACCCTGACATCCTGATGTCGATCAAATGCGCCTTGTATGGCGTCAAGCCTTTATACTTTGATATTCGGGCCGACCGAGGACCGGACTACCCAAGTGTACAGGACTGCAGCAATGTGAGATGAAGAACATCTGCCTTCCAGTTTATAGCCACTGCTACCAGCAGACCACCCTCCCAAACACAGGAACCCTCACTTGGCCTTCCTGAGAATACTGGAAAATATGAAGGTCTCTCCAAATACCATTATATTGGGTGACTTCAACTACCCAAACTTATAGACTGGGGCATATATTTTGGCTCCAACACCCTTGCCCAAAGGTTCCTAGAATTTATAAACTCAAATGCTATGGAACAACTTGTTACCACTCCCACAAGAGGGGAAAACATACTGGACCTGATCATCACCAACATGGGGACACTATGCTCCAGACCAGAAGTGTATCCCTCACTGGTAAAGATCAGACCATAAACTAATCTCACTGGATGATTCACATCCCGACCCCACCCCTGCCCAGAAAACCACAGTGAGCTTCTCTGAAGCAATTTCACGCGCCTCAAAACCGGTAATCCTTCAAAGCCCCGGCCTGTGGAAAATCTGACCCAGACTGCAGAATCCTTTATAAAACGCATTCTATGAACACCTTCAGGAATGCATGGATCATGCAATCCCAATAAAAAAAAGACCCAATCCTCCAAAGGCAGACGTCCTCTCTGGTGGACCCCAGCCATAAACAAACTATACAATAGAAGGAGGAAGCTACTACATGATAGGGCAAAATCCCAAAAGGAAGGCATCTCTGATCGGTGTTATTAGCAAAAACTATGGCACTCATATAAAATTTTCTAAGGCCAGCTTTGAGAGAAAAATTGCACAGGACACTAAGGATAATCACAAGGCTTTCTTTAGTTATGTTAGGAACCTGGGTAGAATTCCCAGATATGCTCAGAGAATTGATTCCAAAATGACAAAAATACACCTATGGAGCCCACAGACATTGCCAACATCCTAGCTGACAGCAAGTTCAGTGCAAACTTCTCCCTCTCCCACCAAAAGGGCACATATCTATCCCAACAGAGTGCTGCCCCTGACATCTCCGATGCTCAGGTAAGAGCCGCCCTCTCCAGAAAGCAAAAACACAGCATCAATGGGACCAGATGGTGTCCGGGCTGCGATCCTACATGAACTCTCAAGAAGAGCTAAACCCAAACATAAAACTACTGTTCAATCTTATAGCCTTACTACAGGATATGTACCCCAAAGAGTGGCGTACAGCAACTGTGAATTCCCTCTCCACAAAAGTGGTGCCTCAACGGATCCTGGAAACTATAGCCCCGCCATAAAGCCTGACTAGCTTGGTCTGCAAAGCTATGGAAAAGGATCATCATGGACCTCATAAATAAAGATATTGGGGACCTACAGACACTGGATCCCACCCAGTTTGGTTTTGTTGAGGCAGATCCTGCCTCTTAAACCTGGTTGATTTCTTTGAAACAGTCACCAAGGCCATTGACTTCAGGGAAGGTGGTCACACAGCCTGCCTGGACCTTGCAAAAGCCTTCGATACAATACCCCACTCGGGGCATTATAGATAAGCCTCACCAGCTAAATATAACCCCTATGTCACTAGATGGAGTTTGCAAACTGGGTCAAGGACAGAACCCAAATGGTTAGAACTGCTGGAGCCATGTCAGACTCAAACCAGTTACAAGTGGCGTCCCACAAGAGCTCAGTCCTGGGACCTCTCTTGTTCGGTATATTTTCTCGGCGGTACAGGCCAACACGGGAAGGACTGTGGCTGACCAAGTTCGCCAGATGACTGCAAACTGGGCACCATAATCAACTCTCCAGCTGACACAAGCATCCTCCAAAAGGGCCTCATAGAAACAGACAACTGGTGCCAGAGCCATGGCCTCAAGCTAAACGCCAAAAAGTGTATAGTCATCCCCTTTGGCAAAAACAAAGTGCCCACAAATTACCACATAGGTGGTAATCCATTAAGTAGAGAGAGAGTCATTAGGGACCTGGGGACCCACTGATTGAGCAAGCAATCGCTCATTTGACAGCAACCACATGGCCAAATTGGTTAGAAAACATTTTATATAGCCCACCTAATCATGAAAGTGATCTCACATCTAGATCAGGGGAGGTCATCGTACTCTTTACTCATCCCTCATCAGGCCCATAATTTGATGCCACAATGCCCCTTTTGGGATGTACCTTACCAGACACCTGCAGCAACTGGAAAGACCCCAAAAAGTACCTCACCAAGAGGGATCAAAGGGCTCTCCAAACAGATGCCATATGCTGCCCGGTTAAAGAAACTCCAGCTCTACTCAGTGGCATACCGCCTGCTCAGAGGGCGATCTGTGCCTGACGATAAAGCCATGTCCAACCCGGGTGTGGACATGCTGCACTCTCAGAAAATCCAAATCCCATCACAGCTCACGGCGCTCGAGGGACTTGAACCTCAGCACTGAAATAAATAGGACATGCTGGAGGACAGATTCATAACCCAGAGGCTCCCTTCACTCTGGAATAAAATCCCAGTCAGGTTAGGCAGGGAGTCCCACATTGACTCTCTTCAAGAGGAATCTTGATGAGTGGATGGGAGATCGTAGGTTTACCCCGGCTATCACTTCTGTGTCACTGTTAGACAGAGGCACAGTATACTAACTTTCCTCAAAAAAAGGCATAGCAAATTAATTTAAAATGGGTGGCGAAAGCCAAACACACTCTGGCTAGGCTTATAAATGCCCTAGGGCAGATAGCCTAGTATGAACCTATGAACCTATGAACCTAAGAATAAGATTCCTAACCTATACACCCTCCTAGCAACCCACTCCCCAGACATTATGTGTCTTACAGAAACCTGGCTAAAACCCAGTACTACTAAGAATGAGATATTACCTCCAGGATACAATATTCACCGGTTAGACTGTACTGCTAGGAAAGGTGGTGAGATAGCAGTCCTTTATAAAAATACTCTAACAGTTAATAGAGACACCATTCAACCTCCCCAATTCAATAATGCAGAACTCCTCATAACCAAACTACAGATTAACCAAAACAAACACCTGAATGTTATCTGTGCATATAGTCTATTAGGCAACAACCTAAATACCCTAGAGGATATCCTTTACTGGTTATCCACTACCTATCCGCAGGAAATCATAGTTCTTGGCAACTTTAACACTGACTGGCACCCTTGCTCATCCGTACCCCCCCCCCCCTCACCCGTATAAACTTATCTGGGTTTAAACAGACCATAACCTCTCTCACTAGGATAAACAAATTGACCAACAGGGAAAGTATCCTTGACTGGATCCTAGTCAATAACCAACCCCAACTGTACACAGATGGTACTCTCCACTGATGACCTCAGTGATCATTGTCTAACCTATATCATAAAACATAAGGCAGGAAACCCTCACCAGCCCGAAAATAAAACAGTTAGAACCAGGAAAAACGTTGATGTTGCTATGTTTCAGAATGAGTTAAAAGCAGTTGACTGGTCAAAACTAAAAACATTTACATTAGAGAAAGCAATAGATCACTTCAACACTAAATTCCTAAGTATCCTTGATTCTCATGCCCCAGCACATACAATGAAAACTAGATCCAATACAGCACCATGGCTCACAAAAGATACCAAAGCTAAAATCAAAACCAGAAACAAAGTTTGGGCCACCTGGAGAGCAGCTAAAGCCCCAACTGACCATCTAAAATATCGTCAACTCAGGAATGATACAAAAAAATATATTTTCCTGGATAAAAAAAGCTTCTACTAAAACCTCCTACAAAAACACCGTAACAACCCTCAAAAGTTCTGGGGAGGCTTAAATCAACTACTTCACCCAGGTCATTCCACCACCCCAACCCCGGCTACCCACACCCATAGTTCCCCAGAGACCATAGCTAGTGCCTTTAACAACTTTTTCACTGAAACTATCCAATCCCTAGCAAATAAACTAACCCCCTCAAACTTAACCCCTACCCCTAATTTACCCAATAATCACCCTGAATTTAGTTTCCAACCAATATCCACTAATTTTATCAAAACACTTCTAAAAAAACTAAAACCTACCACCCTCACTGCTGACCTTCTCCCTGCAGAGTACCTACAAATAGCTGCAGATGTCATTGCATATCCCATATCTATACTTATCAACAGAACCGTATCTGAAAATGCTATCTCCTCCCTCTGGAAAATATCTCATGTAATCCCACTCTATAAAGGTGGCAGCTCTACAGACATATCCAACTACAGACCAATTGCCATTCTTTCCCCAATAGCCAAAATAATGGAGAAATGTGTACACAAGCAACTAATGCAATACCTTACACATAATAACTTACTATCCAATTCCCAACATGGTTTCAGGCCATACCACAGCACTACCTCAGCTCTCCTCTCCTTTACTACTGCCATAAACCAAAACAGGAATGACAATAGGCTTACCTCTGCCATCTTTCTTGACCTATCAAAGACCTTTGACATGGTCAACCATGAACTTCTTATTTTTTCACTAAAATCTATTTCCCTCAACAAGCCCGTTATCCAATGGTTCCAGTCCTACCTGACTGGTAGACAACAGGCAGTACTATGGCAGGGCAAACTCTCCAGCCAGTTAGCCCTCACACTTGGTGTCCCTCAAGGGTCCATACTAGGTCCACTACTATTCTCTATTTTTATCAACAACCTTCACACTGCTATCCCTAATTCTACCTGCATTCAATATGCAGATGATTCCACTCTGAACTGCTCAGCCACCTCCCCACCCGAACTGCAAACCTTAACCCAAAATACATTCAACACTATCCAGAACTGGCTCACCAACCAATGCCTACTACTGAACCCCAATAAAACTAAACTCCTACTCTTCTCCCCCACTGGTAGATCTACCACACTTTCATTCACTGTCACATCTAACAATGGTACCACAATTTCTCCAGATCATCACACCAAACTACTTGGGGGTCATCATAGACAATAATCTCAAATTTGACCTACATGTCAACAAAACCATACAGACCATCAATAAGAAGCTTGGTTCACTGTATAGAAACAAGACATTTTTAACCCCATTGGCCAGGACTGCAATTGCCCGATCACACCTATTCTCTACTCTTTAAAATGCCTCGCCTTTGCTCTCAAACCTCAACAAATCTCAGCTAGGTAAGCTGTCCCATAGCTACAATCATATTGCCAGATTTGCCTCTGGCTCCACCTATAGAACCCACCACTGCCAGAACCGTAAACAACTAGAGTGGCTAGAACTGCCCAACTTAATTAATTTCAATCAACTCTTAATAGCTCACAAAATTCTGTACTACCCTGAGGATACCCCCTCACTTAAAAATATAATTAAGCCATATAGCAACCTGAGATCCCTACGATCAGCTGATAAACTACTGGTCCAAACCCACAAAGCTAATAACTCTGTTGGTGAATCCCTGCTTGCCAACGTCGCTGGCAAAACCTGGAATTCATTGCCAAACTATATAACCCTTCAATCCTCCAAAAGTCTCTTAAAAAAAAAACCTCAAATAATATCTCAAAGTGAATTGGCTATGCCCATGTACCAACCCTGATTAGTGATAAACTAATAGCATAATTTGAAATTATCATAACATGTAAGTACGTCACCAAGCTCTGCTTCTAATCTGATGTCTCTTACTTTTAATTATGTCTGCCCATTAGAATTGTGAGTCCCTACTTGGGGACACTACTAAGCCATTGTATATAATCATTTTGTTTTTATAAACGCTTCCTAACTTCTGCATAAGCAATTGTATATAATCACCTTTTTATTATTGTTTCCTAACTTCTGTGTAATCTATGTAAGTATGACTATATTATGTGGAGCTTTTCTCCCCGGGCCTCTGCTGAAAATGGACATGTATCCAGTTGGACTCTCCCAGTAAACAAATGTAAAATAAATACAAATAAAATAAATAAAATTTTTCTTCTCTATTTATATTGATAGAATGTCGTATGACCTTCCTTCTCTGTAACCCATCCTGTCTGCTGACAACATGGTAACCTTTAAAGGCAGCCACAACAACTGTACAATTAAAACACCACTACAAAATGCCTTGATTCCTGGGTCATTAACCACAAATGAATACTAAACCCCACAAAAACTGAAAGCATGCCATCTGGAATCACCCAAAAACATAAAGGAGAACTCCACCTAAAAGTCAAGTTTTTGTTTTTAATGGATTCTTTCCTTCCCTGTAATCCAACAATAAACACTTCACATACAAAAAAAAGCAACATTTAATAATTATGCTTTCTTTCTTTCCTGCATTTGTCTCATCTGCTACATCATAAAGTCTAGGTCACTTATCCAAACCACAAAGCCATTAAGAAAACAATACCTCTTAAATAACGACATTTAAATATGCCTTATCAGTTGCATATTGCCAGCATCACACCTCAGGTAAATAGTGTAATCTGATCAAAGTCCGGGCTTTCATGCATAGTTTTCAGATACAAATGTCTTTCTCTTTAATTAAACTCTGAGTGCTACAAAGAAAGAATGACGATATATTCATCTAACTCTTCTTACCTTCTTTAAGTATTTGATTTTTGCATTTTTCTACACTGTATTTTCTGTAAAAGTGCATGGTTTTTCTGGTGTTTTGTTACAACATTTTTGCATTGCATACAGTATTTTGTTGAGACAAGTCAGTGATCTGGGTAAGAAGATTAACATCAAAGACTTTAATTCTAGCTAAAATATTTAAAACTGTGAATGCAACATAAAGCATTTCAGCCTAAGTAACACCCATTAATCACAGGGCTCAAATTTCTCAAACTTGAAACTGAATTACAGTTGTTAATTTGAAAAACAGAAATGAACTCAGCTACATTTTCAAGCCTGTCATTCAAACATTTCTTAAATTGTTGTAACAGAAATGGTCACTAATGAAAATCAAAGGAAGCAAAGTAATTAAAATGTGACTTGATGGTGACAGTCAAAAGCAGGCAGACACAGGACTGTTGTAAACTGATGATAGAAAATCACAGTAAATGATCCCCTGACTGTAGGGATTTCTTTCTGTTCCTCTAAAATGGCATTAATGAAGACAAAGGCATTAACTGTAAAACAAAACTATGCTTGCCATGGCAGCCTCCATTCAGGCCATTTTGGGGTATAACAAATTAAAAAATAATAGTAACCACTCACTTTGATTCAGTGACATTAGTAATGCAGAAAAGTTCAAGATTTGCTAAAGAAACATATATTTTTCAGTTCTGGGGTATGGTTCTCCTATAAAAAAAATCATCAAAGTTACTCAATATCACTACCTTTTATGGCCCATCAACAGACACAACCAAGGCCTTCAAATAATTCACATTCTGTATGTATATTGAAAAATCAAGAGTAAAACTTAACTCATTTCTCCTCTGGGTTAAGAAAAAATCTCTCCCTATAAATTTAACCCAACCAGGGCAACTGTAGAAAGAGTAGCCCTTCTGGGCAAACTCAAATATGGACCACCCATAATAACCATAACCTCAAAGAAAAACTTCCAAATACTTCAGACTTTCAAAAGCAAAATGTCACTTTATCACCATGTTTATGGTAATAATTTATTGTATATCACTGTATAACTAGTCTTGTTAAATACATGGCTTGCATGTAACTGTGGAATTTTTCCTCTGTCACAATAATTGTTTTGGTTACTATGTAATGTCTGTAAACCTCATATTCACTTAACTGTGTATGTTATCTGCCGGTTTATGGCTGAAAAGGATGAATTAATCAGCCCACCTACTACCCAATAAACAAACAGTAAATGAATAAATGAATAAAAAATCACTAACTCATTCTGTCATGAGCACCACTGCCTCACACTGCAAAAAGCCAAAATGAGTATAAGTGCAGCACAAAATTAGATGTGCTACTAGGATCTCATCTACAAACTCCTACAATCTGATTCATTCCTACCACTATTTGTCAAACTTTATACTAAATACAAACATAATTACCTCAGATGCCTCTCCCAAGTAGCGCTCACTCCAAGTCCCACAAGCCAGACTTCACTGCACCAAACACTTTTTCTCTGTCCATGTTCTTAAATTATGGGATTCCCTCTGCTGACCTAAGAGAACTAGACTCCCATTCCCCATCTTCACCTGCCACAAAGCAGGCACCATCATTTAAAGGTCTCTCAACCTCTAGATTTGCCCTATTAACACCTCTTAACTCCACCTGCCATCCTCCACTGCCCTGACTCTCAATACTCCACAACATTTCCACCATGATGGAAACATGAAATATAGTAAAGTAAAATGTAAAATTCTTTCATAATTGTTGCTACATCTGTGAAGTGCTACTGTATCATTTTTTGTTATAAATTGTTACTTTCTGCTCTGCTTTTGATATGTATAGCCTACTGCCTCTTTGTTCCACTGTTTTTTTTTGTGTGTGAATTATTTGAGATAGAGAGTATCTGCAAATGATAAATAACTGTAAAAATAAAATATGTGAAATAAAAAAATAGTCTTCTATTTCTGGTTTCAGTTTACATTTTAACAGAGCTAACAATATTTTTGTGTGATCTTCCCTTAAATGAAATCTTACATATTATACATTTATTTAGGTATCCGTTGTCTCCCACAATCACATCTATTAACAGAAGGGCAGACAGACAGGTGTATAACCAAACTGGGACAGGTTACCAGAAAGAAACAGTAAATTAGTTAAATTTAAAATTAAAATATGCTTTTTAAAACACCAGCAGAGGTACTGCAAAATGAAATATGATTACATTCAAAACTGTACTAGTGAAAACTATTGATTAGACAATATTATAGATGAAAAGTTCACAGAATCCTGTTGAAAATGGCAGAAATTCAACCAAATTTTGCAGACAGTATTAAGAACTGAAGATATTTTGAGACAATTTCAGTTTAAAATATTTTGCACAACTGCACCCAACACAAGATAAGTGTTGACTAGTATCACACAGATAGTGCTGTTAAAATGTATTGTTGCACTTTTCATACACCTGCTGTGGGATTCAATAATCTCTGTTTAGCCTTCATGCAAAGCCTGCTTGGAGTTTATGTGCTTGCATGGTGAGCAGTAGTGCTAATTACTTATTCATGCCCTGCACCATGTTTTCAAGTAAACAAGTATGGCCTTGTGGCTGGCAACAACTGTGCAAAGCAACATGGATCATGAACTTGTTTACTGTATAGCAAACTAGGTTAGTGACATTGCACAGAATGCCACAGTGATTACCAGGGTTTAACATATAGTAATGTATATGGTCCAAACACAGTACAGGACAGTGTATACAGTGCAGAGTATTGTGAAATCCCATTCCAGGAATTCTGTATAAAAATTGTGTAAATGATCTTTATGGGTTTGTGAAGTGCCATTTAATATAAACAATCAAAGGAAGTGTGTGCATTGAATAGGGGTACACAGATGAACTGTAGGAATGAACACAGGAAAAGAGGACAGATGAAACACCCTAAAGTACAGGAGATGAGGGCATGCCAATGGAAGACAGTTGTAGCAGGAATACTAATCACATATCAGCATGGAACAGTAAGGACTGTACAGTGAAAATGTCTATTATGTGATTGTCACACAAGGTGACATAACAATGGTGAAGATGTATTTGTGAGATAAGCATCCTGACATGAACACTGCAGACGTCATCTATCAGGGATGCTATATACAATTGGGGTTTGGTACATATTATGAAGCTGTGCAAACTGATTTGCCTGAATATGAGTGTAATATTAGCAGAGGTCTAACATGTGGGACACAGTTACAGGCTCATAAACAACAGTAAAAGAAGCATGTACAATCATGGACAATATCAGAATAATACCCCCAGTAATCCCATGTCTCTGACACAATATATGTGATTCTGAATGATTATAGCTGTGTCTGCACAAACACATTTGTACAACTATTGTGACATGTCAGCAATATATGAGGGTAACCAAGCAATCAAGCTCACAATCCTGATGGTGTAACATCTGCTGCAGGTGTTAGGAGGGACACTGCTATATTTGTATGTAACATTAGGATCACTACAGGCTAGTTGACTGGTGTGCATGGCAGATATATATGGCACAATCCAGACTGTCATGAATTTAACCCATGCCATCAATGTTGTCAAATAGCTATGTATGTACTGTGTGCATCACCAGAACAGGTACCACACATGCATCTGGTGTAACACCTTGATGGGTGTTCCATACCATCAGACAGTAGCATTTATGCAACAAAAATAATACCTAGCTATGGCCAATAAGATGTGTGACAGCTCACTGTGATAATGCTGGTGCACTGCAGTTACACATTACTGGAAGATAGAAGGGTACATTGTACTGTTAGTGGTGTGATGAAGGCTGTGAACAATGGTAGTATTAAGGCTTTTGATGTGGACGTCCTTCATATACACAGTAGTTGTGTTATGTACAAGGGAGTAGTCAGCACTGCGGCCACATGCTGGTGGATGCTCCACATACCATCTACCCAAGGTCACAGGTCACATATCATTTGGTCTGCTTATAGGGTGTGATGTCTATATTATCCCTGGGTTGTGCTTTTGTTTTCATAATGTAACAAATCCCCCCATTTTTGTTTCATCCCATATGTTGTCATGGTTGTGGCAGCAATCTTTGGCGAGTGTGTTGATACTGTCTGTATTATACTAATATCACAGTTGGAGTCAATGATTGCCCACAATCTGTACTTCTTCAGACAGCTGTTTAGACACAGGATGTGTATGTCATTCGTGCTATCTGTGACTTAAATAATAGAAAGCAAAGGGCCTAGCAGACAGCCCTGATGTATAGACCTGATAATTGGACCTGAAAATAGGTAATTTCACATGTCAGCATATTTAGATGCCACATATGTGATCCTCTGATCTACCCACTTGATGAGATAGGTATTTATGGCCACATCTGACAGTGTTGAGTGAATACCTCAGTATGGATTTGTATCAAATGCCTTGGCCTGGTGAAGTTCCACAGGAAGATAATGTTCTCATCATGCATGCCCTCAATGACCTCTTTGAAGATATTTAACAGATGTAACAGACATGTACATAGAATTAACCATTCACACAAATCTGTTGCAGACAGCTGGAATATTACTAGTATCCATTTAGAAAAGGTCCATGATGACATGTTGGTCTACCTCACAGATGAGGAGAATCAGGATGTGTCTACACATGCATGCATCAAGTGCTGTTCCTCCCAGCTCAGATGGATGCATGTTAATGTACACCTTTCTATGGAAACATAGTCCATGGGGAGGATGTGGTGAAGTGTGCATCTAACCATGTCAGATAGGTGTATGTTCTGAGTCATGCTATAGGCGATCTGTGATGTTGTCATAGTTCACTGATTCTGTGTGATAGGCCTTGATGAAAGTAAGACAGTGCATGCTGCCTGTCTTGATCTGCCATACAGTATGGAAACAATCCCCCACTCAGGTATCATTGAGAAACTCTCCCAGCTGGGGATTAACCCTTATGTCACTAGATGGTTAACCAACTGTCTCACTGACAGAACACATACTGTAAAAGTCAGTGAATCAGCCTCTACTATTAGAGCTGTCACCACTGCCATATGCCAAGGATCTGTGCTTGGTCCTTTACTGTTTGGAATCTATTTCTCGGCAGTCAGGCTAAAGTATATGGTCTTTGGTTTACCAGGTTTGCTGATTCTTGCATATCGAGTGCAATCATTGAGTCCCCAGTGATGATAACATACTACAGGAGGGACTAACACAGACAAATAGCTGATGTCAAAGCCACATGGTCTACAAATAAACACACAAATGTGCCATTATTTTGGCCTTCAGCAAAATGGAATTCCCCACTAATTACAGCATTGAAAACACTCCCACTATGCTGAAACACAGTGGTGCAAGACCTGGGAACACACACAGACAGCAATCTGAACTTCGACAACCAAGTGTCCACAGTGGTATGGAAAAGGTATGTCATTCACCATACAAGTCAAACCATTGTATCCAGATCTGAGGATGTTGCAACAGCACTGTACTCAAACACCTCATCAGGGCAATAATAGAGCATAATTTTCCCTTTTGCATGTACATCACCAGACACATGCAGCAGCTGAAGAGACACAGGGGCTTCTCACCAAGAATGTACAGGGCCTACAAACCATGCCATGATGTATGTGGATAGACCGAAAGCCCTGTCACTGCAATCTGTATCCTATAAAATTAGGTGAATTGTGCCTGGCCTATAGGCCAGTTTCTGACCCTGCCCTGATGGGAATACTGCACATCCACAAATCACTGAATAAAGTTAACTGGTCTGTCCAACACAATAAGACAAATACAGCCCCAGAAGGAGCTGATACAGTCCCAGTTGAGATAATCACGCACTGGCACACTTTAACGTTGAGACGTAAAATTCCTTCTTTAATATGAACTGTTAAAACTGAACAACTTCACAAAACAGGTTAAGCGCTTTCATCTACACCCGTAGATTTCTTCAGAACCATTTGAAAGTGCTTAATTACATATTATATAGTCTCCTTTGTCCAATAACATCATCACATTAATTAATTAAAAAACAATTGATAACTAGCCATAAAAAACTACTTAAAGTGCACAGTGCTAAATTCCCTCTTTGCTAATACTTTCCTCTTGTAACTTATTTCAAAGATAAATGTATATGTCAATGTTAATTTAAATAGAAATATATTCATATTTAAATATTATATATTACATTACATTATAGTATATTTTAAAATTGACTGTTAAAAACTGCACGAAAGCTAAAAACTGTAAAAAAGCTTCAGAATAAATGGCTACTTTAGCATCACATTTTTATATTTTCATGAGCACCATAATGAGAAATATATCCTGGACAACACCTTACTTTTTGTCCAACATGGGTTTTATGGATATAGATTAATTAAGCCCTGGGCTTTCTGATGCATTCAATTTTATTTGCCAACGTGTCTCCTTTTCCATTAATTTTTTCTTTATATTCCCACCCCTCGGATTCACTAGAATATGCTCTAGTATACCAAACTCAAACATCTTACATTCATTATGTGCTTCACAATGTCTCCATAATGCATTATTTCCATCATGTTTTTTTATCTTATAACAGTGCTCATAAATTCTGTTTCTCAAGCAACGTGTGGTCATTCCTACGTAATAACTTGGGCATGTTTGACACTTCGCTAAATATATAACATTTCTTGTTCTACAATTCCCCTTACAAAAGGTGATATTTGTCTTGTGAATATTATCCAAAATTATACTTGTTTTCCCTGTAATAAATCTGCACTGATTACATCTACCACATTTAGTTGTGCCATGCTCACTTTTAGTAATGCCATTCATCCTATTTAACCTAGATTTTAAATTAAGGCCATTTCTGTACACAAATGTGGGTTTCCTTCCTACTATATTGTATATATTATCATCAGTTTCTAATATATTCCAGTTCTTTTCAATTGCATCCCTAATTTTACCAACCTGTGGGGCATATTGTATAACACACGCTCTTCTAAACTCTTGAGTAGCCGTGTCTAAAAAATCGCTATTAACCATTTTATTTCCCAGTATAGGCTTATATTTTTTCCCCATTCCTGAGTGACATAATTTATCACATCCACAAATCAGCTAGAGCTGATGACATCAGCAGTGTCTTGTGAGTTGAAAATATAATAGCAGTGTCCCACATGCTGGCATAAAATGCACTCTGTAATATCAAACAAGGGCCCAAATGCAGCCACATACCCCAGTTGACTGCAGTGAAAACAGAACCCCTACCTATTTAAGTACACTGACTAGAGAACTCTGTATTTTAGGCAGGGACCATAGCTCATGTCTGACTTGGAGAGTATCAGACAACATTTTATAGCTGATGACATCAGCAGAGTATGGTGAGGAGAAAGTGCTAATAGTAATGTCCCACATGCTGGTGTAAAATGCACTCTGTGATGTCAAGCAAGGGCATAAATACACACACACACACACACACACACACACACACACACACACACACACACACACACACACACACACACACACACACCAGTTGACTGCAGTGAGAACAGAACACCTACCTATCTAAGTACACAGCAGAAGTCTGACTTGTGCAAGGCTGCAGGACAATTTATGGTGGATGACATCAGCACTGGATGTTGGAGAGAAGATGCTAGAAGGCATGCATGAAATGGAAGTGTAGGCTTGTGCAAGTGTCAAAATACTGTCAATCCATGGAATTGGAGTGGTAACTGTCAGATACACAATTATGCTCTTCTGGCTAAATAGACACACACACCTCCATTGACTGTAGTGAGAAGAGAACCATTACCTAAGTATATTGACAAGAGAAAACAGTACGCAAGCACGACAGCACAATTCTGACTTTTACAAGGCTGCAGGACAAATTATGGTGGATGTCATCAGCACTAGATGTTGGATGGAAGATGTTGGGAGGCCTGCATGAAATAGATGTGTAGGCTTGTGCAAGTGTAAAAATACAGTCAATCCATGGATTTGGACTGTTAACTGTCAGATACACACTTATGTTCTTCTGGCTAGATAGACACACACACAAACACACACACACACACACACACACACACACACACACACACACACACACACACACACACACACACACACACACCTCACAGTTGACTGCATTGAGAACAGAACCTCTACCTATCTAGGGTACACCGACTAGGAAACACAGTACTTTCCACAAGCACCACAGCAAAAGTCTGACTTTTATAAGGCTGCACGACAACTTATGGTGGATGACATCAGCACTAGATGTTGGAGAAGAGATGTTGGGAGGTCTGCATGAAATGGCTGTGTAGGAATGTTCATCTGTCAAGATAGTTGAAGATATACATGTTACCAGATTGATGAGTGTGCAATGAGTAGTATGTGGTGGTTGTGATCCAATGTGCAGGTATAGTTTAAGAGACAGCTTTATAAACTATAAGCAAACAAATGTCCACATTACTACAAGTATTTGAAAATCTGAATTTGTATTCTGATTCTAAAGATGTACATGGCATATCACACAACATTTGTTATTAATTTATGTAGTGTAATTAATATATTTATCAACAAGTACTGAGATACCAGGGTTGCAGTGCATGGAGCAAGTAATACATGGCTGCATTGTAAATATCTGCCATTTTTATAGATAGGACCTTCATTTTGTTATGTTTCCACATGCATTTTTATGGCATGAAGTCTAAATGGACAGTATATCGAGCTAATATACACTAATATTTACTTTGTATAGCAAAATGGAGAGCAGAGAGTTTGCTGGATGGATAGCAAAGTGTTTGCACATGTGGGATACACAGTTCTACTGCTTCACCTGTTTCCAGGTAGTTAAGCAGTGTGCAAATACAAAGCACATTGCTAAAATTATGAAAGTTAGTATTTAGTGTATGAAAAACACCTGCTCTTTAGTTGGCTCTGTGGCACTTTGACACATTTCTTTTTGAGCAAAGATGATACTGTATTTGAATCCAGGTTTTAAATAAATAGTGAAAATGCAATTAAATTATTCTTTATACTACATTCACTGTATGTTACTATGTATAACCTTAGAATTTCATATTTAAATGGCCTTGTGTGGAGGTAACTACACCAAGAAAGAGGCATTCACCATCATTTGGCATTGGTGCGAGATGCCAAACTCCATGCAAACACAGAGGCCAAAATGTGAAGGGTTCCATTGCTTTATTTGGTACTTATGTGTGTTATGTGTGATTTTATTTTTTTACCAGATTATGGGTGTTAAAATGGGGTAGATAGGAAAGTGGGTGAAATGGGGAGCAAGCAAGGGGAAGAAAAAAGGGAAAGAAATACAAGAATATGCAGCAGGGATGTAGAAAAAAATAGTTATCCATTTCTTTAACAGTGTAAACTGAAAATATGTACAGAATATTAGCTAAATTTGGACTGCCATCTCCACAAAGAGAGGTGACAACAACATGATTGTGTTGTATAGCCAACTGGAGCAAATCAAGCATTCCAATAAACAGTCAAAAACAACACTGGGAAATATGGTGTAACTTTATTTAAAATAACTTTAAAATTCATCACTTTTGTCCACTAGAATGGTAGACTTCTTCAGAATAAAAATAAAAAGACGTGGAAAGACCATAACACCATAACCAACTAAAGTGACACTCCCCCTATTTAACACAGGATATCTTCAACAATGTATCAAAGCCCTGCCAAATAAATGTAAGTGATGAATGCAAAAAAAAAAAAAAAAAATATATATATATATATATATATATATATATATAGTAAAAAATGTAAAGTTTGAAAAACTCAGTATTCAACAGCTAAATCAAAAATCTGTCAATTTAGTTCTTATGTAATAATACATTTTGCCATTCTTCACTTAAATCATCCCCGTCAATTTTTTCAAGAATAGAAAATTTGAACATACTGAACTGATCACATACAAGTGCATGCCTCACCAAGGCACTCTTGTTATCTCTCCTAGCAAGACTATATAAAGACTGGTATATCCATTTGTTCAAGGAGTTATTAGTCTTGCTAATATGGAAAGATGTACACAACTGACACCTAACAAGCTATGCAGTCTTTGAAGTAAAACAAAAATATCTGCCCATACCAAGCCATTTATTGATTTTGTCCCTTAACGGCCCTTTGTAGTTATTTTTAATATATGCACATTGTTTGCACTGACCACACTTGTACATTTTGTGGTCATCACCATATGTCTTGTTGGGTGGTCTCTCTAAAAGCCTTTTAAAATTAGGGTGATTCTTATATGTGCAAGATGGTAGACCTTCAAACTGTCCTATAAAATAATTTTCCTTTTGTAAAAGTGGCCAGTGCTTAGCAATAATGTTTCTAATGTCCTGGGCATCAAGCTAAAAATGTAGTACCAAATTATATTCACCTCTTTTGGCTTTTTCAGCATGGATCCTAGCAATGCCACTAGCTTGCACCCTTTTTTATATTATAGATGCATATTTCTCAGATCTCTCAGACCAAATTTGCATACGTACATTCTCAATTAATTCAATAGGGTATCCAAGATCCATAAACATTGTCTTTAACAAACCAAACTGTCCTAAACATTCCATATCATCAGAAGTTAATCTTGGTATTCTCATGAACTGACCCTTTAAAATACCCTTCTTTTGATGAAAAGGGTGGCTATTCTTACAGTAGAGGAAGGAATTGCAGTACATGAGTTTACAATAGAGAAATGTAACCCATTTGCCATCCCCTCCATGCTTGATTTTCACATCCAAAAGTCTATACTCTGTTGTTTAAACTGAGATGAAAAAACTCAGAAAATCCACAGACTTTTCCATTTCACTGACAAAGTCATTCAACTGTGCAGGCTTGCCAAAACATACAAAAAAAATCTTGTCCAAAAACTAGTTTAAAACTTGCAATAATGGTAAAAGTCTGATCCAAATACCATCTCACTTTCCCATTTTAACAGAACCGTATTTGCAAAAATGGGGGCACACTCTTCCCCTATAGCCACACCAGAAAGTTGTTTGAAATAATCACCGTCAAAATAGATACAGGTATTAGTCAAAACAGTTTCCATGAAATCCATGACAAGCCTATGTTCACACTAGAAAGTATTTTGGATTCCAAAATCACATTGCCAAACCAAGTCAGCCCCACTGCATCTGGAATAACAGAAAAAAAGATTTTAAATCCAGTGTAACCAGCAAATGCCTTTCAACACTTTCTATATTTCTCAATTAACAACAAAATCCCATGAATCCCGTAGGATATGTGGTGCATTATTGAAAAGAGATTTAAACTTTTTATCCACATACTTTAGTAGAGGTTCAGTAATAGAACCCCAGCTGCCACAATTTGACGAAGGGGTGGATCCAATACATCAGAATGAATCTTTGGAATGCCAAAGATTTTTGTTATTGTTGGAAAAGGGTTTGCCACAAAAATGTTGAGCAGACATTGCTCAACACTGCAAATGCGAACTCCAATCTGCGAATGTTGAAAATGCCGAATACCGATGTTCCGAACTGTAAAATCTCTTCCTCTTTTTGACCCATGTTAGCATGTGTTTTTAGGTGTAGAGCAGTCAAAAATGTCAATGTTCAGTGTTTTTGTGACATTTTGAAACATCAGCATTATGGGTTTCACTTAAAGGTGTCGATAATATGCACATTCGTCAATGTACGCTCGACATTTTGATGGTAAACCTTGGAAAAGGCACCCACAAGAAATTGTATAAATCTTTAGACACATCTTCAAATAATAATAATTCCTCCAACCACATATTAATGGAGGCATATGCCCTATTAATCTCATTAATAGAAACTGGTTGATAAGCCTCAGTGTCCATAAGAATAGTAGTCATCTGGCTGGTGTAATCCGTTAGGTCAATAATTTCCAGACCACCCCCTTTGTCTAGTTTCATGCACCATATGTTATTATGCATAACAGTCTCCAAAATGCTTTTCTCTTCCTTGGTCAAATTATAAAACTAGTGTTTTCTCTTTGCAGCCAATAACTCTCAAATCTCATTTTCACATACTTTTTCAAAAGTGTCAATAATTGGATGGCGGGAGGGTTAAATAAACTCTTACATTTTAACTTTAGCAAATCTTTTGGACCATTGTTGCCCATTAATATTTTCAAATTTAAACACGGGTAAAAAATTTAAGGTCAGTTAATGTATGTTCTATACTACTATGACCCGAGGGAATAAAAGAAAAGCCCTTTAGAAAAAGACCATGATCCTCCGGTGCTTGGGTCTAAGCAGAATATCTGTGTAGTTGTAAATGTTGAAATTATAATACTGAGTCACAGAAACAAAACCAGAGCAATGTCACATTGATTCAAATACTGCTATCTCTTGGTTTGGTTGGTATGCAAATTACTTTTCCTTGACCACTGTGTCCTCCTTTTCAACCTGTGATAGTGGTCCCTCAGCTCCAGACCCATCTTATATCTGTCTGTTATTCTTTCATATCATCTCAAAGGTGCCTGTTCTAAAGGGACATCGTTGTCTTGACTAACACCATCATGATAAAAATCATCAACACTCATAGCTTTATGGTTTGTACTTGTGTAAACTTGTTGAGTTGACTTCAGTTTCAAATAAGCACACTTACTGGCATACTCTTGATTATCTCGCTCCAATTTCTTAGCCTTTCTACCTTTCTTAACAGACATTCTGTTATTAACTTGCTTAAAAACATTGTTAAAAGAGAACTTGGTGAGTTCAAGACTGGTCCGGTCAAAAAAGTCCAACAGTTTCATATGGAAGGGGATGTTATCCTCCATACCTCACAATAATTGTACCAAATGTGCTGTGGGTTTGGAAATTCCTGCAAGAGGCAGAGGAAAACACCCCCTTCCATATGGAACTATTGGACCCATTTGACCGGACCGGTCTTGAGCTCATCAAGTTAATTATGAAAGAGAAAGAGCGTAAAATGGTCAATTTCACACAAGAGATTTCTTGTTTGGTGATTTCAATTACAGGTGATTTAAATGTTTTACAATATAAGTTCTTTTTTAACAACATTTTCAAGCAAGTTGATAACAGGATGTCTGTTAATAAACTTAGAAAGGATTAGAAATTGAGAGAGAGAATCAAGAGTATGCCAATAAGTGTGCTTATCCTAAATTGAAATAAACTCAACAAGTTTACACAACTACAAACCATGAGGCTTAGGTGTCAGTGATTTTTATCATGATGATGTTAGTCAAGACAATGATGTCCCTTTAGAACAGATACCTTTGAGACAATCTGCAGTCACAATCAGAGGCTGGAAAGGAGGGCACAATGGTTGAGGAAAAGGAATTTACGTACCAACCAAACCAAGAGATGACAGTATTTGATTCAATGTGACATTGCTCTGGTTCTGTTTCTGTGACTTAATATTATAATTTAAACATTTACAACTACACAGATATTCTAGTTGGACCCAAGCATCGTGACCTGTTTCTAAAGGGGTTTTCTTTTATTCCCTCGGGTTGTGCCAGTATAGAACATACATTGATTGGTCTTAAAATGTTTACCTGTGGCTTAAATTTAAAAATATTAATGGGCAAGAATGGTCCAAAAGATTTTCAAGAGTGAAAACGTAAGAGTTTATTTAACCCTCCCTCCATCCAGTTATTGACACTTTTGAAAAAGTATGTGAAAATGAGATGTGAGGGTTATTGGCTACAAAGAGGATACACAGGTTTTATAATTTGACCAAGGAAGAGAAGAGCATTTTGGACAGTATTATGCACAATAATAATATACGGTACATGAAAGCAAAGGGAGTGGTCTGGTAATTATGGACCTAATGGATTACGTCAGAATGGCGACTACTATTCTTATAGACACTGAGGCTTATCAACCAGTTTCTGTTAATGAGATTAAATACAGCATATGTTTCCATTAATATCTGGTTGGAGAAATTATTATTATTTGAAGATGTGTCTAGAGATTTATACAATTTCTTGAGGGTGCCTTTTCCAACAATACCAAAAATCTTTGGCATTCCAAAGATTCATTCTGATGTATCAGCACCACCCCGGCATCCAATTGTGGCAGCTGGGGGTTATATTACTGAACCTCTGCCAAAGTATGTGGATACAAAATTGAAATCTCTTCTCAAAAATGTGTCACGTCCTATGGGATTTGAGGGATTTTGTTGATAAATTGAGAAATAGAGAAATTGTTAAAGAGCATTTGCTGGTTACATTGGATGTTAAAAATCTTTTTTCTGTTATCCACCATGCAATGGGGTTAACTTGGTTTGGTGATGTGATTTTGGAATCCAAAATACTTTCTAGCAGTGAATACAAGCAAGTCATGGATTTCATGAAAACTGTTTTGTCTAATAACTTTATATTTTGATGGCAAATATTTCAAACAACTTTCTGGCATGGCTATGGGGGCAGTATCCACCCCCATTTTTGCAAATGTGATTCGTTTAAAAGGGAAAGTGAGATGGTATTTAGATCAGATGTTTACCATTATTGCAAGTTTAATAGTAATTTTTTTCAACATTTTTATATAGTCTGGCACGTCTGTACAGCTGAATGATTTTATAAGCGAAATGGAAAAGTCCACAGATGTTTGGAGTTTTTCATCTCACATTAAATAACACAGTATACATTTTTGGATGCAAAAATCAAGTATGAAGCTGATGAGAAATGGGTTACATCTTTTTATCATAAACCCACATACTGCAATTCCTTCCTCCACTTTAAGAATAGCCACCCTTTTCATCAAAAGAAGGGCATTTTAAAGATTTAATTCATGAGAATAGCAAGATAAATTTATGATGATATGGAATGTTTAGGAGGGTTTGATTTGTTAAAGCAAATGCTTATGGATTGTAGTTACCCTACTGAATGAATCAAGAATGCACATGAGCAGATTTGGTCTGAGAGATGTGAGAAAAATGCACCTATAATATACAGCAGGTTGCAAGTCAGTGGAATTGGTAGGATCAGTGTGGTAAAAAAGCCAATAGAATTGACTGTAATTTTGTACAACATTATTAGCCTGATGCTCGGGACATTAAAATGTTTTTATCAAGCACTGGTCATGTTTACAAAAGCAAATTGATTTTACAGGATAGTTTGAAGGTCCACCATCTTGCACATATAAGAACTGCCCTAACAAAACTTATAGTGGTGACCACAAAATGTACAAATGTTGTGGGTGTAAACAATGTGTTTATATTGAAAATAACTACAGTGGAGCATTATGGGACAAAATCAATAAATGGCTTGGTACAGGCAGATATTTTTGTTTTACTTTGAAGGTTGTATATCTCACTAGGTGTCAGTTTTATACATCTTTCTATATTGGCAAGACTAATAACTCCTTGAACAAATGGATATAACAGCATTTATATAGTGTTGATAGGAGAGATAACAAGAGCACCTTGGTGAGGCAAGCACTTGTACGTGATCAGTTCGGTATGTTCAAATTTTTTATCCTTGAAAAGACTGAAGGGGATGATTTAAGTGGAGAATGGCAAAATTCATTATTACATAAAGAACTGAACTGGCAGCTTTGATTAGATGCCACTAGTGTTCTGGGACTGAATGAAGCCATCTCTATTATTAGTGAATTGAAGCATAGAGTTTCTAAGATTTGAATTGTGATAATATATAAAGTTAATTTTTGATTTGGCTTGTGAATAAAGAGTTTTGCAAACTGTACATTTTTTACTATATTTTTTCTAAGTTTATCACTTTAAATTTAGTTGGCAGGGTTTTGATACACTGTTGCAGATATTCTGTTTTAAATAAGGGGAGTGTCACTTTAGTTGGTTATGGTGTTACATCCTTTTCAGGTCTTTTTATTTTTATTTTGAAGAAGTCTACCATTGCAGTGGATAAAAGTGCTTATTTTCAAAGTTATTTTAAGTAAAGTTACACCAGATTTCCCAGTGCTGTTTCGATTGTTTATTTGCATTATTTAAAGTCACTGTGTATGATCGTTCTGGTTGCTTGCCTGGTTGGATTGGTTTATTTATTTATTTTTTTTTAAATCAAGTATTTAAAGAATACACATGTGCAAAATGGAGAGCTATGTATGGGACAATATTTTTTTGTGGGACAGGTGCCCTTTTTTATTTCAGTAAGATAGGAATGCTGGGTAAGGGATGTTGGTATTTCTGGATCAGGTAGTTGGGTAGGTGAGGAAGCAAATGCAAGCAAACAAGACAAACAAGTCAAGACACTGGAATGGACTGTGAGGTTCACAAATGGTTGGGGACACAATGATTGGGGTGAGGGAAGGGACAATACAAGCTCATGCCTGTCACACATGGAGACACTGAGAATCTAGTCCTCACCTGCAGGACTGTCAGTAGAAGGAGTGCTTTCAGTTTGGGTCCTAGATGCATTGAGCATCGGTGCTGGAGCTAGCAAAGCAAGCACAGGCTGACCCACTGAGGCTAGCTTACCTCTCTGTGCTGTGAAGCATTTAATGATTTGCTACAGATAGATGACATGGAGACATTTTGATGACACATAATAGAAAATAAAAAAGAGATAAGGGTTGGGGTGAGAGAAAACAGAGATAAAATTAGTACCATCATATGTGACATACAATGCACTATCACAATTGTACAACTATTTTATCTGAACTATTATATTTATGTATACGTCCTAACAACTACAAACTATAATTACAGATGGCTCAAAGTAATCCTTGCAATGTACATACATTGCACATATGCTTGGTCCAAGTATACAGATTACAGTTAACAGTAGGGCATCTATGACATTGGTATAGAGTTTAATTTTATGTAATATTATTAAAGAAATACAGTTTTGTATAGCTACTTCTCATGGTATTTGAGCCCACAACCTCTGACTACAGCTTCACTTGACTCCTAAAGTTGGTTTGTGCTACAGATTTATGCATGCATACTTGCTTTTACAGTTAGGATATGCATGCTCACTTTGCTACTGCCATATAGAAAAAAGTATCATTAACTTTTAAAGCAACAATAATACTTATCTTGTGCTCTATTCATACTATTTTCTTCCCTCAGTCTCTCCAAATGATCATCATGAGCCTGTTGATTCAAGTCAATTTCAGTATTAGCTGTGAAAAAATAAGAACAGAAAAGCATTATGCATACCAGTCTTGCCCATATTTAACTTCCTATGTATTAACAATTCTCTTTATTAGCATACGTATACAACTGTGGGATGTCACCAGTTTGAAACTCAGTCATCCACTGGTTGAGTGTATCCCTCTTGCACCTTTGTAGGTCATTGAAGAGGCAATAGCCTAAAATGGAATGTTCTGTGCTAAATTTGTACACGTTTCAGGGACAGTTCATTTCATAGCACTTTTAGTATTTGACTAACAGTTTGTTAGCAAAATTTGTCATTTCCCTGTTTTGGGGGGCAGGGGAGCAAAGTTGCATTTCTGTTTTGGCACAAACAAGATATTTTGCTATTGTTACTCTCCTTGTTTTGCATCCAACTTTGCTTTGTGTGTGACTGTAATATGTTACAAACACACAATTCCTTTTTTTATATTTCACTATCTTGACTGTTTTATGTTTCTCCAGTGGGTAACAGAGAAATGCTACATTTTAAGTGTTATCTGGAAATGGGAATTTTAGTTATATGATATTTATGTGCATTATCCTTCTGTTGTGTTTTAGGTCATCTAGGGCTATGGCACCCAGATGTCACAATCCTCACAAACTCCCTCTTCAGTGGCAATAAGAATCAGGTAATTGCAGAACCTTTTAGGCAATATGGTGCCTTTCTGCTTTAGAGGGGACATAGAGATATGTCAGGCAGAATGCAAATTTGGCAGCAGATAATTGCTGATGGGAATGCAGTAGGCAGCCACAGCAGGACATATGATCAGGTGTGCCATAGGGCCACTGACACGATTTAATCTGCATGAAAGACAGCAGCTGCAGTGGCCCATGACTGGATGGCTACTGGGGGGGGGCCTGATACACAGCCACCACTAACAGCAAATGAAGAGTTTGTGTCCACTTGTCAGGGATTCAGACAGCTCCCTGGAAAGTGCAGAAGAGCATGTCATTGACATTGGTGCTACTGTTTCAGGGAGAACAACTATGTCCCAGGAGGAGCTTCCAGGTAGGCTTATATATCTCTGTTGTTAAATAGTCTTGCATAGTAAAAATATTGACATCAGTACATATGTACTGTTTAACAATAAATTCATTTGGGAGGAGAGAGAGTTGTAGATTGATATAGCTTAGGTTGGACTTGTCATCCAAGCTCTTGTTAAAAATAATGCTAACAGACATATAAAGGGTAAAATGTTTTAACCCCCTGTGTTACTGTTAATTGTGATGATGTTGTCCTTGCCTTTTACTTAACTTCTTCCAGGACCATCATCCAAGGGGAGTATAGCATCATCTGCACATGGTAAGTCAGATAATTTTTGTCAGTAGTGATGAGCAGTTCAAAGAAATACATATTTTATCCGGGTCTATATTAGCTGAATGAAAACTGAATTGCATGAATCCAGTTTGAGCAATACCTAAAGCGTGAATATCTGAAATATAGAAAGAATGAATGGAGAACGCCATAGGGAATTCTTCCCTTTACTAAAATGGAGTGCAATCTCGGAGTTGGTATATTTAAGTAACGGGGGTGTGTGGGGGGGTGCCCCCTGCATAAAACAGTTAGTGACAGTTTGGTAGTTATTTTATTTAACAGTTTTGAAATACGTGTTTTTCGTGGTTTAGGTTTTGCTCAAACTGGGTTTGCACAATTCAGCTTTTGTTCAGCTAATATAGACCCATTTTATCCATATGTGTGATGTAGGTGTCATGTGAGGACTGTTGTGTGTATTGCTATACTGGCTGTAATAGTGGCACCGCTGTTTGTTAGCATATATTGGACTTTAGTAGTGTACATATTAATTTCTTTCCCATGTCTGTTGCTTATCATGTTAGGTAATCCCGTCAGTGGAAGTCTAGGACACTTACCACCTGCTGTCATAGTATTGGCAGACTCGGATGGTGATGGTGGCCAAGCAAAGGCATAGTCAGGGGGTGCAAAAGTTGAATCTAACACAGAGACTGACATTCAGCCATCCCCTGCAATTCTATCAGACACAGCCAGTAGGCCTATGCCAACCCATTACAGTGAGCCCTCAAATATAGGACAGGTTAAGGGTGAGACATTTGTCAATGTAGGTTAGCCGTATCACCTGCTGTTAATCAACATGGCCATGTCTGATCATGCTCCCACAGTGGTACTACTTCCACTGCTCTGTCAGTGGTTGAGGTGTCTACACCTAGATGTGGCAGGCTATGGGGTTATGTTCAGGTAGCAGCAGTGCATCTGACCATGGGCAAAGCCAGTTCTCATAGTTGGGTACTATAACAATGAAATGCACAGCTCACACCTGTCCAACATACCAAAAAAGTGCTAGCACAAAACTTGGTTATCTTCATGCAGACACTCACACACTAATTTCACATGGAGGACCCATGCAGATACATATTCAATGGTTACATGGTTCAGCCATGAAGCTTAAAGGTTATTTTGTCTCACTGGCCTTTTGTTACTTTATCTGAATGTCTTCCTCCTTCTCTTTGTTACTCACACACACATTCACCGACCTTTTGTGTCAGCCTAGGCTTCCTGCCCCCCCACACACACACACACACACACACACACACACACACACACACACACACACACACGACACCCTGTGCAAGTAATGATAACTGTGTCATATCCTTGTTTTCTGCATTTTTGTATTCAAGGATGCATAATATTTGTGTCTGATGCTAATGGTGCATAGCTTTCTTAGTGCATAGTATATCTGCATTTGTAATGTTTTTATAACTGTACCTTTGACATATTTTTGTCTTAGACAGTTGATAGAATCAAACATTTTATTGCATCAGTATTTTTAATAATCTTCTGAGTGTTGTGAAGTCTGAAACTGAAATGTGTCTCATTACTTTCTAACTTCCCTTTTTATTGATTTTTCAGTAGAAAAATATGATGCTAAACTGAGTACTTTCAGTGACTATCAGTATTTTTGAGAGGTTTGAATGTGTGACTCTGATGCCTGAGGCTTATTACTTGATATAATTCTCTGCTGACATGTTAAAGTCATTTCTGTACAAATCACCCACTTTTTACTTGCTTACATTACCAAGTAACAACATGCAAGGATAGGCCATTCATTCATATTATTACACAATACACTCCAGGTTTAACACTTACTTTGTAAATCCACCATTTGCAGTGGTTTTATTTCAGGGCAGACTATGTCTGATGTTAACAATACACAGTCATTACATGGGTAGGTAAATGTTGTGAGGTAAATGTTGTGAGTGCTGCCTGGCATCAATGTTATTATATGTATGTGCAAAAGATGAAGGTTTTAGCCTCTTAGGTGGTGAGTGAGTGGGCTATGTATTGCCTCTTAGCCAAAGTGAGGGCAGATTGAGCATGCCTACATCTGCCTACACCCACAGCAGCTGCTAGTTCCCCCACTGACTCCTCACCTGCATCTGGCTGTGGTGACCTTGCCACTGGTGGTGGGATGTATGCCCCTTCCCCTTGTTGATCCTGCTGAAGCTGCTTTCTCAGCATGATGTTGTGAAGCGTGGCAGAGATGGTGAATATTTCAGTACATGTCCATGGATTGTACTGCAGGGCTTCCTCAGATGTATTTAAGCACCAGAACCACAACTTCAGCAGCCCAAACACATGTTCTATGATATTTCTGGTTTAAACAAGTGCCTCATTATGGCTTTTTTCAGAGTGTGTGTGTGTGTGTGTGTGTGTGTGTGTGTGTGTGTGTGTGTGTGTGTGTGTGTGTGTGTGTGTGTGTGCATTTCTGATGGGTATCATCAGCCACAGTTCCAGTGCATATCCTGCATCCCCCAGTAAATGACCATGTGAGATATCCCCCTTGTGAATACCTGATACAGTTTGGAATTGTGCCAGATATGTGAGTCATGGTAACTGCCTGGGTTGCCAACACACACATTCAGGATGATTCCCTTGATATTACCTATGGCTTGGCAGTTAATAGAATGGAAGCCTTTTCTATTTATGTAGAGCCTTCCCTGTTTCCCAGGTGGTGCCTTAATTTCTGTATGTGTACAATCTATGGCACCGTGTACTTCAAGGTAGTGTGCTACCGAGTAGAACTCCTGCATATTTGTGGTCCTGTCCTCAGGAGTATGGGGAAAATATATGTGGTCACTGACATGTTTGACTATAGTATTCAGGAACTGATGGAGGATCCTGGATTCTGATGCCTGTTACACCCTCTGATTGTCCTCTGTTGGGCTCTGAGAGTTTCCTGCAGCTAAAATGCTAAGTGCTACACAGACCTTGGTCTCCATTGGTACGGGTTCCCCTTGGTTTGCCCTGGGTCTGAGTTGAGGATGACAGTGGTTGCAGAGTTCCTGTAGTGTGTCTCTAGCTACCCTGTAGCTCTACACAACTTCCACTTCATGCAGATTATGATAAGTTAAATGGGGTCTGAAAACCCTTCTCCTTCTTGGCTGTGGTCTATTATCAGCTGCAGCAGCATAGACTTCAGTCTGTTGCACATACACATGAATTAAAGCAACAGCATCCCTTAACATTCTTTCTGTGTAGACTCCTTTCTGTGGCTGTATTCCAGGTTTTGGAATTTGCAGAGAAAACCAGCACTGAGTCTACATGGTGGCTTTATAGCTTGTTGAATAGGTCCTCCATCTCGGATTGGTTGATTTGCTTAGAATTCAGCTACTTATGCTGTAATTAGTAAGCCATGGTGTTTACCTTATTTGCAGAGCTCCAAACACTGTGTAGAGCTCCACTTACTGAATTCAAAACAGTGCACTACCATGCATGCATCATGGCACAATGTGAACATGGTGTAAGCAGACTGTGTAGGGTTTATTGAATCTGCCCGCTGTTTTTTTGTTTCCCTATTATGAGAGCAAAAGTCTGTTTAAGCAAATCCGTGAACGTCAACACATATTGCACGAACCGGCATTACAGCAAACGTCCAAAACCGCAAATTTAGAAATGTCGAATTACCATGGTTGGCCCGTCTGTGGTATAGCTCTATAAGGTAAGTGTGCGATAGTTACAGACCTTAGGGTTAGGGTGCAGATTAAGGTAAGTGCATAGAGAGATAATGTATGTAAGATTTAGTGTAGGGTTAGAAGTAGGGTTTTGTTAACTGTATGTATGTGGATTATTTATTTTGTTTGTGTATATTTTTGTAGGGGAAGTGTGTGGTAGTTACAGACCTTACGGTTATGGAGGGGTTAAGGATAGTTGTGTAGTGGGGTTTAGTGTAGGGTTAGAAGTAGGGTTTTGGTGCTTTACTTTAGGGTTAGAAGTAGGGTTTGGTTAGTGTATGTATGTGGTTTATTTATTTTGTTTGGGTAGGTAGTATGTAGCGGGTGGTGGGATTAGCCAACTATGACAGTTCGATAGTTAAAATTTCGTGGTTTAGTGCATTCGGTATTCTCATGGTTCGCGCAATATTTATTGGTGTTTTGGTATTCACTCAAATGGACTTTCGCTCTGGTAATATAGACCCATTTTTAGAGTTAATTTAATTTCTGCATATACTCCTGGTGTTTTACTTTTACTATGACACTCATGAAACGAGTGAACCAAAGCAGCACAAGAGTAAACAAGAACTTTAGTAAACAGAATGTTATCACTTTCACAGTATTATTTCAATTACTTCATCAGACAAATTTTATAAAATACATTCCAGTTTAAATACTAATGGCAGTAACTGATTATCCAATCACACTCTCTTCCATCATATTTACTCAATTAAAATAATCAATAATATAAAATCACTTCTAACCTTGCTGTTAAGCATAATTATAACAATAAAACTAACACAATATTATATACATTTTACACTTAAGGCCATTAATAAAAACAGAAATGAAAGTGTTTCATATAACTTTAGCAGAAATATACACTTTATCTATGTAAATTCCTATCTTTTAATACAAGTTGCAATGGGATTTTGTCATTAAGACCTTTCTCTGTGTCTGCCCTCAGCCTGACTATCCATCAAGTTTCCAATAACTCTGTCAAATTTTCCAAATCACTCCCTCTTCTATTCAGCTTAACCAATTCCATTGTAAGGAATTTAAACCTATGGGTATCATCTGTCTGCACAACATGTTTGGCTAATGCATTGTTGTGTGTTCTATTCCTAATGTTATACAAATGCTCCCTGATCCTATCTTTAAATTTGTGGTTGGTTTTCCCTACGTAGAATGATGTGCATTTTATGCAGTGTGCTAAATACACTATTACAGTGTTACAGTCTGCTTTAACCCTGGATGTGTGTTCTCTACCTATATCTGGATGCAGAAACCTTCCTGCGCTAAGTATTCACAAAAGTTACACTTTGAGCAAGGAAATGTCCCTATCTCTTTAGTTACCCCAAGATCATTCTCCCTATCATACTGAGAGCATAGCATCCTTTTAAGGAATTTCTTGTTTTTAAATAAAAAACTTGGTCTGCCACCTACTATATGTGCTATTTTAGGGTCACTATTCAAAATATGTCAATGTTTCCTCATTATACATCATCAAAATGTTACAGGCATATGAACTACTGCTTCATTCAAGCTTCTTCTTTTTATATTAGTAGCTAATTATGTTGTTGAATCAGAGATATATGGTTTTCCATTAGTAGATCTAAGCTGTGGAATTTTACCTAAAATATACTTCATATGCTTCTTTTCCGAAGTTTCCAAAGGAGTCAGATCAGACATTTTCAGCTTCTTCAGATCCAAGGGTGAAGTTGGATCTTTGTGAGACCTCTTCTTTGAGGACTCTGAAGCAGAGGAGAAAGAAGACTTCAGAGATGAGGATTATGTTTTAGTCTTGTTTTTTTTGGAAGTTTTTTTCTCCAGATATAGTCTCTCCAAAAGATGAAGGCAAAAGACATTTGAAGAATCAGTTTATTCTTGCATTCAACTAACATCCTGGGGTTAAACCTGTGGCAAATCAAAAATCTTCTTGTAAGTGAAGTGGCCCTAAGCAAAATACATGTGAAGTGTGGGTATCTGATAAAGGGAGCTTATGCCCACATTTACTACATTTTTTAAAACCTGCTGGAGCTTTATCCACTGTACTGTCACACCAACAAAAATCGAGGAGGGAAAAAAATTAACTATTTCTACTACTACTTTTTTACTTTTTTTTAAAACAGAGACAGAGAGAAATAAATGGCAAAGAACAGCTACCAACACTGGTATTAGAGAAAGTGCATAAAATGTAGTACTAAGGAAAAGTTACTAAAAACAGTATCAAGAGGTACGCAAGTACAAGAAAAAGAAGAAAACTAAGAAATTTAGCACAAGTCAAAAAGGAATTAAGTAGGTAAATGCTTATTCTAAATTGAGAAAGGGAGAATTAAGTAAATAAGTGAAGTTTTCACAATTTATCTTAGTATCACTCGAGAGTGTTGGAAACCACGTCTTTCACTGAAAAGCAGCAAACAACATCTGGGGTGATTGGGGTTGGTGCATTGTGTGTAAGGCATTAGCTCGAGTTCTTGGTTGCCATGAGCTTTAGTAACAGCTGAGTCAGATTTGAGGGATCAGATACAAACCCATCAGTTGAAGATAGAATGAAAATTGACAACATCAGATACATTGTTAAGATATGAGATAAAAAGCAGTTTTAGGTCTTGTTTGATTTAAAGCAATACATTATGCTGCAGGAATGACAATGGTTGCTGTAACTTTTCACATTCGGAATGGGAACTTTTTTTAATAAGAAACACCTTTATTAAATTATCACAAATGACATAGGCAATTCTACATTAAAATAAATGAAAACAAACCATATTGCCATAATTTTAGTTGCAAACATCATACATCACAAACCATATTGACATAATTGTAGTTGCAAACATTAAGTTCTTAGTGCAAAGAACAGCATAATGAAAACAGTGTTACGTATGCCATTTATTATATCCTGATGACTTTCTCAAGATCATTTGGTTACTGGGTGGGTCTTAATTTAAAGATGCATGAAATTATTTTCAAAGAAAGAAACTAGAGGCAGTAATGAGGAAATGTAATAATTTTTATTTCAGTAGTTAATTCAAATGACTCTTTATTGCCAGGTACTGATACATGCTCTATTAACTGCATTCTTTCATCACCATGGTTTGTAAACAATGAAGATCAGTGAGTGGCCAAAAGGACTAGTGTTTTATTTAGGGTCTTATGAAAAATTAAAGACATGAACCAATATTTATAGAAAAAATATAATTATTTGATTTTATAACTGATAAATGTGAGATATCTACTTTTTATATATTTTAAATATAGTTAGTTAGTTGGTGAGTGTGATTTGGTAGCCTGACAAAAATATATGTAACTAAGTAAATAATTTTACTTATATGCTTAATATAAAACTAGGTATAGAAGTAAATGGGTATAAAAAAGGAAAGGAGTAGAGGAACTGCTTTGTTGTAGGAGTGTGTGTGTGTGTGTGTGTGTGTGTGTGTGTGTGTGTGTGTGTGTGTGTGTGTGTGTGTCAGTATGCTAATATATGTGCATATGTGAAAGTATTTGTATGTATCCCATGTTTATATGTGCATATATGAGTATACAATGTATGCAGATGTGTGTGTATGGATGTATTTTTATATATATATATATATATATATATATATATATATATATATATATATATATATACACACACACACACACACACACACACACATATATATATATATATATATATATACACTTTGTATATATATATATATTTATATACATACACGCACACCCATGTGTATACATATATGTGTATGTATATGTATATTTAAGTCTATATTAGTTTTAATGACAAATAATTAAGTTTTTAAAGTAGTATATGCTTTGAAATAATGTTTGTTTCATTTAATTTGGAATTTTAATGGTTTGAACTTCACAAATTATTTTATAATATTGTTTTTAATGTGTCAATCATGGTTACTTATCAAAACATCTACTCTTCATAATATCTAAACTCAGAACATCAAGACCATAACATCTAAACTTCAAAACATCTAAAACTCATAACATAGAATTTCGAAACATTAAAAACTACAAAGCAACTATAAATAACTTCCCCCACACTGTTTGCTACATTTATGCAGGGGGGCAAATGCCCCTTCACCCCCCTCCCATAAATTAAATATGCCAACTTCAAGGTCGCACTACAGTGGGGTTAGGAAAATAACCTTTTCCCCTACTGTAGTGCGACCTTGGAGTTGGTATATTTAATTTACGAGGGGGTGCAGGGGGGCTTGCCCCCCTGCATAAACATAGTAAAAACTCTGTGGGATGTTATTTATAGTTTCTTTGTAGTTTTCAATATTTTGAGATTCGATGTTAGGAGTTTTAGATGTTCTGAAGTTCAGATGTTATGGTCTTGACGTTTTGAGTTTAGATGTTATGAAGAGTAGATGTTTTGATAGATAACCATCAATCACACATAGCATTGACAGCTTTAAGGCATATCTAAGTGTATTTACATAAATAGATGTTAAATCAAAGAAATATTTTTTTCTTATATATTTTATATGTATTATGAAAGTAAACTATATAACTGATTTACTTATAAACGTGTTACTTGTAGATATTATGCAATGATATATACTTTCACTGTTAACAGGTGAAATATAGCTGTGTTTTGATACAGAATTTTAGTGTGTCACTCCAAACAGTTTTTATTTCTAAGAAGTTAGTGATGAATGATTTAAACAATTCTTTATACATGTGTAGATGTGTTTGCACAAATTAATGTTAAAAAGGGGAATATTTTGAAAATGTTAATAAATAATATATATTATCATCTAAATAATTTTATTCAATTTATTCATGTGTAACACATATGCACATAAAGAGATAAAATTCATAAAAATAATCATCTCAGTTAACAACTTGTCATGTGTTGGGAGATTTAAACACCTAAACTTCTTTTCTTTTCATCATTATTATATCTTAATACTCACATATAAAGCACTTCCAAACATGGTTTCAAATGATTATATAAATATACATAGTCAAAGGAATATAAATGCCTGAATTGGTAACTATAGGACTGAATTGCAGTGATGAACAGTATACCACATATATGGAATATATTACCATTCTCAGTTCATGAGCCAGATTCCATAATTTATTTCAAGAAGAATCTATATATATGTGTGAAAAGATGTGGTGTTTGGGTCAGATTGCATGGAAATATACAGTATCCTTAAACTTGATGAAGGAAAAGTGATTCATATTCCAAATATTAACATAGCAAGTTACGGAACTTATGTTTGCTATAAGAGTCAACCAAAAATATATTATTTTTGTAGGAGTGCTATGCATTTAATACAGAAATTTGATAAGAGACACAGTGTAAGTAAACATGGCATATTGTAAACAAATGTAAATGTATTGAGCATTTTTGGTTTGGTTGTCCCTTCATTACAAAAATGGAAGAAGAGGAATTAAGCACTAAAACTGAGTCTAGTGTAGATAAAATGACTGCTACCAGTGGCACTATTGCTATTAATAAAAATTTAGAGATTGTGAGCATGATAAATTCTGGAAATTAACATGATGTACAAAGCCATGTTTGATCCATAGAGGAAGAAGGTAGACAAGCAAATGCTTTCTGTGAGGCTTTATAAGCAGAAGTCCACAAGAATAACGAAAGGCAATATAATACTATTGAAAAGAGACTTCATAAAAAGAAGATGAAGCAAGGCCAAATAAGATGAAGCAAAAGAGAAATAATCATTTATTAATACACATTTTAAATATAAATACTATTATAAATAAACATACATAGATTACCATCTTTGTAAGAAAGTTAAAGTTAATTTTATTTATTTGCTAGATATTTGTAAATTAGCAGATGTGTAACAAAGGCATGCACAATTATGAGGCACATCAGTTAGATGGAGTTTTGCTGTGGATTAATATAGCAGTTTTATTAAAAGCAAAGCAGTAGATATTATAGTGGAATTCCAGGTAGGCTAATTGCACATGATATTAGAATAGTCACAGAGGTAATAAGTTTGATAGTTATATATAGTCCTACTGGGATAAAATATTGGGAGTTATTATCTGATTGTTAAAAACTCTAGTACTTATAAATGTGAAAATAATTGTTTTGGGGGATTGGAATTGTTACTTAAGAAAGACTACAGAAAAGATTTCTTTTGATATAAAAGTTATTAAAGAAAGGTTAAAATGTAGGAAGTTTATTGCATATAAGGGATAAGTTAGCAACTGAAACTGATCATTTTGCCTATTCAGATTCATGTATATTAGTGAATGCTAGACTTACTAATATTCCAATAACTGACTGCATGGTTATATTAATTGAATTGGGGAGAATAATTTATTTATACAAGAAGGAAATGGAATAAAAAACTAAATGCTTGGGTGACAGACAGATGAATGGAAAAAGAATTAAAGAATTTTCATTTACAACATATGACTATATTAAAATCTTGGACACAATGGTAGGCTGCATAGAAAATTAAACATAAATATTTTATCATCAAGTTGAAAAGACATTATGGAATACTGAAAAAGAAGAATATAGTGAATGGAAAGCATATAAATGTGCTGAATAATAAAGATTCTGTTTTTTTTTAGAAAAGGAAAGATACTGGTTTATGTTAACTAAAGAAAGAGTGAAGATGTAATAAGCAAATCAAAATTATGTAATAAATAATACTAAGAAAGAGATTACTAAACAAGTAAAACAAAATGTATGTAGTATACAATTTTTATAGACAATGAATGGGAGAATAGCTGAAAAACAGGAATATATAATGAAAACAATTGAAAAGTATGTTGCTTGCATGTATACTACTAAAAAGTGAGTAAGAGAAATTAGAAGGTTCAGAAAATTAACTAGGAATAAAAAATAAACTGTTAGAGAAATAGTAATTTTAATGGAATTAAATATGGTTTTAAATGGAGTTAAGGGAATATTTCCCCGCAGGACTGCCTGGTATTCCATACACATTTTATAAACAAATGAGTATTCCACAGAAACAAGATTTTTTTTAATGTGATGAAAGAATGGTTAGATCATAGCATTAGTATGGAGCACATTTGCAAAGGTGTCATTATGTTTCTATTTTAAAAAGGTGATAAACAGGATTTTGAGAAATGGAGACTCATACCATTAACAAATACATATTATAAGACTGTTTTGTAAAACTGCATATGATACATTAATTAAAATATTATGTAGGAGACTTCCACAAAGTGTGTATGGACTAAAAGGTAAGGATAGCAAAGATAAATTATTTTTGATAAGAGAAAATATATATAGTATCAATATAAAGGATAATGAATGTTTATTGCTAAGCTGTAATGTTAAAAGACATTTGATATAGTTAGTCATGATAGCTTATATAATATTATGGGATTAGTAAATACATAATGAAAGTTATAGTTGATATGTAGTCAAAAGAATGGCTTAGACTACTAGTTAATGACACTTAAGGAAAAAATAAAGTATGTGAGGATGTGAGAAAGGATGTCTTCTCAGTGGTTTATTATTTAGCATGATAATTAATGCAATAGTAAATAATGCAGCAAACTATATTCTGGTGCAAGATGGGAAATTATAGAAGTGCCAATATTTCTTTCATATGCTTATGATTTAAACATAGCTGTTCAATCAGAATTTTGTTCAGAAATTGTTATTATAAAAGCTTTTGAACAACATGATGTATGTTTGCAGTTCAACATGCAGAAATGTACTGTTATAGTGTGAAAAACTTTCACGTATAACTTTTGTAATCAATAGTAAAAATATAAGGAGTTAGGTTCAGTGAAGCAAATGTTTATATGATACAAATGGATGAGATTATAAAAGACATACAACAAAATTTAAACACATGGAGTTGTTTTAGAATATCTTTCCAAAAGAAGGTATATGTGTTGCACTCAGTGATGCTGTGAAAATTTGGACATGTAAGAGAAGTATTTCCTTTCCTAAAGTTAAAGAAAATATTATTTCAAACCTTTTTGAATTGATATAGGGATCTAGATTAAATCCAATTAAATGGAATATTTTATTAAGAAAGAAACAAGGGAGTGGCGTGGGGAATAATTAATCGAGTAATTTGGTGTTATTGCATCTGTTTTGGATTTTAAGCTAAATAAATAATAATGCAAAAGATGTGGTGGCACAATTAATTTTGGATAAGTATAAAGGTGTGTTGGAAACTCTAGGTAGTAACAAACTAAAAAGGACTTAATTATATTGCCAGTGAATATGTGCTGAAATTGATATCTGGAAAATCAAGTTACCAAATGAAATCTGAAACAGTAAATTATAGCATGAATTTATACTAGATACATGTTTCTATCATAGCCTATGGTTGCAATTAGATAATAGAATCCAGAAAAGTATTATGGAAAGAATAAGATTTATAAATGTGTTAGCAAGTCAAGATTTTCTATGGTGGTCTAGTTTAGATAACTTTCCAGTTAGCAAACAAATGAAACAGAAAAGAAAAAATGCTATGCCAGTTATGTCAAACTGAAGAAACAACAGATCATGTTTTTATTAATTATAACAGAATTCAAATGGTTTGGAAAAAGGTGTTGTAAACGTATAACATAATACAATTATATTTTATAAAAATTTTGATGATTTTATATGAATGTTACGATCAGTGTATCTTGGATAAAGACACATGATATATATATATTGTCTGTTAGTACATTGTGCATTATTTGGCTATCCCAGTGTGAGAAAGTATTGTACAGTAAGATATGGAATTGTTCTTTTGACTTTAGGCAAATTAAGGAAATAGATATGGCAAAAGGGTATAGGAGAATATTCAATATAAATAACGATTTGTTGAGTGTTTCAATAAATTTGTTCAGGCTTTTGCTGTGGCTCTGTGATATTAGTACTGATGTGTAAATAAGCCATGTAATGGTGTACATTGAATAAAACTCCTGTACTCTTTTTGATAAATGAAGAATATGATTACAGAAGTTGTGATAAATTCAATATGTTAGAAATGATAGAAACAAGATGGCAATTGTTATTGGAGGCAGCTAAATTTCCTGGTTTGAATGTTGTTATTAACATAAAATGTTTTTAAAAACAGAAAAGTTATGATTTAATGAATGCACTAAATATCCAATGCCTATAACAGATTTTAATGTTTCACTAAATATGTGTACTACTTCTTTTTCAGTGTGGTGATTTTTCATAATGTAATTGGTTGTGTGATTTAAATCCCTTTATATTGAGCATGTATAGACGTGTATGTCACTCTGAAGAAGTCTATTTTGTAAGTGTAAAATAAAGCATTAAGTGATAGTGAACTTTCCTTGTTTGTCCTGTTTTGAGTGCTTTGGTGATTTATTTTCTTTTAGATAAATGGCATGGGATCTTTTATATCCACCTGGTCTACCACAAACTTAGGCAGACAGGGTTTTGGTTTAATGTTTCATCTGACAGATGGCACACGGAGTGCAGCACCTCCCTCATGCTGCACTGCAGTGGCAGTACTGGAAAATAAATAAACTAGTTGGGGTGGAAAAAGAACCCACAGCTTTTTGCACTAAAGGCAATGTATTACCTGTTGAGCCACCAAGATTACTTAGTAAAGGTTTGACATTATGTTTCCCTTTTGTGTTACTAAAGCTATTATTGTTGGTGCTAATAAAAATGATATGTTAAAATGAAAAGAAAGAACTTTATAGGATGGCACAATTTGTTCTAACAACACAAATCTTAAAAAATTAATGCTTTGCTTATCAAATATGCAATTTCCTTTCATGTCTTTAAATTCACATAGGAGAGTATATTTATTTTGGTTGACAGACATATAAAACTATTAGTGCTCCCAAGAATACAAAGATTGAAACAGATTGGTGTACCTATTCAAATGGAATGGCCTGTCTCTTACCATCTAACTCCTCAATTTCATTAAAATCACTGCTTCGGGTTTTGTAACGGAACAGAGTTTTTTTAATTCAACAAGGCAGGACTGCTACATCTCTGGTAAGATGCTCCCATCACCTGTTCAAGTACAGGAAGCCTCCAAATTTTCTGATGCAGGATTTTCCAGTGAGCAGGAGGTTGATCAAGTTCAACAAATGAATCAAGGGAACCATACCAGGAGAAGAGGAAGAGAGAGAGGCAAAAGCTATGTTGAGGCAGAATCCGGTATGAAATCTAAAATGTGGTGAGCCACCTATTTATAAATTAATAGGCACAAAGTCCCCTGGGATTCATTAACAATCGTGTGGGCACCACATGGTACCTACACAATGGAAGTGTGTTCGCATGATGAGCAGCACTGCCAGCAATAGTGGCTGCAGCCATGGAGCGGTGCATGCAAGCAGCAGCATACAATGTAAACAAAATGCATCACATACAGGCAGTGCTCAGATACAAGCACATGCTGTAGCTCAGACATAAACAATGGGCAAATACAGGGATACAATTAACAAGGGGAAGTGAAATGGGGGAATCAGCACACAATAATGTATAATAATGATGTGTGACTATTGAAGAGGGAAATGTTTAAAGTGTGCTCATATCCCAGAGACAAACATGATGAAAGTTTATAAGAAGTATTTCTGACATAAAACCTTCAAGACTGATGAAATGATAATTAGTGTGAATGTCAATCCCAAGGTACACACATAAATAATAATCCATGTGCTGAGAAAGGATATGGATAGGGACATACAGTTACATTGCAACAAAGTAGAGTGAAGATGTGACATAAATTTTAATTAAATGGTTGATTGGAGATAGTTTGCAAGGACAGAAGATACATTATGAGAAGACTGCATAGAATGCAGTCATAGCGTGTAAGGATGTATATACAGGGGACTGATTTAAGAAAGCTGAAAGCACCAAAGTATTATCCATCTCATAATGTATACACAAGAACCAAAGGATCTTACAGCTGTAATGTCAGGTAACTCAGAAATGGACATGTTTTTGCAAAGAAATGTCATTGGCACCATCCTACAAGCATGTAATAGACAGGCAAATGTATGTTTATATAAATGGTACATGTCAATTTTATAACAATTAACATACATAAATGAACGATGTCAGGACTGAGCAGATGACATGTTAGGAGTCCAGGTTTGCCTTTGCTGATATGCAAACATGTCTGACTTACTAATTCTGGGCATGCTCACATACAATTACAGGGACAGTAACAGAACAGCAATTCAATAGCAGCAACACAATAGAAAGTGTTGTAAGAGAGGACCAATTACATCTCCCGATGGTTTCTCTATATTCCATATCATTAGACATGTTTATGGAATCACACATCTGGCATTAAGGTGGATATTGCGATGTAAACAATGACTGTATTAAATATGTCTGGAGGATGACATATAACACACGGCACAATTATCTTGTGAATAGGTAATGCATGTGAACAAGGAATGACCTAAGAAACATTTGCCTCATGTCCTTTTAGAACACATGTCTGAACAAATATCTGATAGATGCATATAAATCATGGGCACTACAGACGTATGCATAATAGTCATATAAGGAAGAACACCAGCAAAGGTCATACAGCACTATCATACCATATAAAGTGCACTGATGACCTACCTTGTATGAAAAAGCTTACCCATGAGCATGTGTAAACCACTGTAGTCTGACAAATTTGTCTGTATGCAGATGTTACCAGATTCAAACCCCCGCCTATTATACAAGGCACTCTCCAGACCCCTGTATTGACTGCATGTGCCATATCAGATAACAATGGAAGCTGCACAAAAATATCTGAAACTGAATGTGTGCATCAGCACAGGAGGTATGGATATTAAATGAATAATCAGAATTAGTCAGAATGACAGAAATTAGTTACACGTTACTGTCCACACAACACTGACCATTACAATATGACTGATACAATATGACTGATTATTTGACAAGGAAGCTGTTTCTGTCATGTAAAACACACAATGTTCCAGAAGTGGACACCAGTATATCTGTGTAGGCAAGCTATAAATGCCAATACTCAACACGTGCCACAGAAGCACTCACAGCATAAAATGCCTGGAATACACATTTCAAGGCCATGCAATCACAACCTGTAATGATATATCATTATCCAACATAAAAATGGATAATAATAACAATAACTAGAGATGATGGTGTTTATGTAACGCCAATACATTCATATAATGTTGTTCCTGTCAGGAATTGAGCAGCAAGCAATGTGACTCTGCTGAATAGTGACATCTGAATGAACACACAAGCACCAGAGTGGAAGTAATATAACTAGTATGACAATCCACCTATGCTAAATTATTGCATCTTTATATGTGGCAGACAATCTCTGAGATGAAAGGGATCGTGGATGTCAGTCACAATGTTAATGAATACATTATCACTGTGGTTCATGCCAGCCATACATTACAGTATAAGGCCCAACAATGCTAACAGGCACTGAAGTGGGATGTTGAGCACATGAGCATCTGACAGCAGACAACATAGTGATATTTTCCAGGATAAATGCACCATGGTAGAAATGTAACTGCAAGTGTGACATATGTGGTTATGTGTAGACATTACATCATGTTCTTTCTGTATGGGCTATGTGTGCCTGTGATTGCTGTAGTATGTCAAAAACAGACAGGATTTGTCTCATTCCCCGATGCCAGAGGATAATGTCTTGCATATGTTATGTAAGTAACATGGAAGCAAACATCATCTTTTCACTGAATAAAGGGACTGCTATGTGAGAAATTGTCATTGCTTTTAATAACAGGGATCAACATCCATACGTGTGCAAAGCCAATATGCATGACAACAGTGTTAGTGACATGTACAGTCTTAACAACATACTCTGAGAAGTAATGGATGGACTTCAAATAACTACCCAAGTTAACAAAAAACATCATTGCCTGAATAACAAGCACCACATGACCATGTTGAGGTAAATCGAAGCAGCGCAATTAAATGGATAACATCATCACTGTTTATAAGCTGGATGTTTATGATAAAAAGTGTTCAAAGTGCACAGTAACATAGTTCAGCTACACAACATATATGTTTTTGCAGAATACTTTACACAGTAGGAGGGTGAAGGACACATCCACAGTCAGACTCCAGCATCCTACATATGTAGTTTCACAATGTACAAAGCACACTATCAGAGTCATGCAACACAGAAGAATGTACAGTCCATATGTGACATACTGCAGTTATGTTAGCAATATGTAATCATTGTATAGATAAAATGTTATTTTCCCTGGTGATATTAGGATTTGTTATTGCACAAGAGTGCCATTGTAATTCTATTTCCTAATTAGAAGGATACATAAAGAGAGTTGTGAGCTGGCCAATGGCATATGACAGTAATAATTGTCACACTATTTTCAGCCAATCAGAGCTTGTAAAATTTGCCACAACATACATGTGTAAAACAATCATGACTGCATTAGCAGTTGCACTAGCAGAAGTTAAGCACTGATGTAGTTGAGCATCTTACCTGGCTATTTACACATTACTGAGAATAGTGCTTAACATGCAGGTACCACAGGAGATGTCTGACATTCAAATAGTTTCAGTTCACTTGCAAAACAATGACCTCATCAGTGTGTTGAACCAGGGGTGTAGGCAGGCAATATAGCATAATTGTGTGCTCTTATTGATGCTACACAAAAGACCTGCCATTTGAAGAATGGAAACATTCTCCCCCTCCCCACTTAACAAATGTTTGTATCACTTTCACAATAAAAACATGAAATGGCTATCTTTCAACCCATGACACTGTTATTTTAAGCATTAATGTACAAATCTGTGGACATAGTATTGCCTAAAGAAGCAAAGTTTCCTTTATATAATACACAGAAAATTGTAATCATTACATTACAAACAGTATGCATAGCTACACCTTTGTGAAGCAATGAGGTTTTGGATGTGGAAGGTGGATTTAGGAGATGGTGTGGTCATCTCTGAGTTTAAAAACTATAACTAGAATATAGTCTGAACAAGCACATCCTTGCCTGATTGTAAACAACCTCACACACACAATCCTATCATGTTGGCTATTGAACCTCTTACCTATCTAATTGCATAATGTAGAGATCACTGGTAGTCACAAGCCCCACAGCAGAAGTCTGACTCTGAGGGGAGAGAAGAATTGCACTTTTGTCAGGATGATCTCATCAGTGTGTTTCAGAAAGGATGTTACTGTAAAAAAAACAGTATAAGGGAGCTACAGGAACAATTAAATGTGTTTATCTTAAAGGAAATAGATGCACCACCCAGTGATACACACAGTCTCACATAAACGTCTTCTCAGGGGGAATTGAACCTCCTGCCTACCTAGCTAACACAATATAGATGGCACTGTAATACTAACAAACACCACAGGCAAAGTCGGGCACTGAGAGAAGAGATTGTACTTTTATTAGGATGACCTCCTCAGTGTGTTTCACAGAGGTTGTTACTGTAAACATTGGGATAAGGGACATCTGAGAACAGTTAAAAGTGTTTATCTTAGGAAAAGTGGAAAGAACACCCAGTGATGCACACAGTCTTTCATCCACACACATACAAGTCTACCCTGCTGGTTAATGAAACACCTACCTCTCTAGCTAACACAATGTGTGGCCCTTAGGGGACAAACTGCACTTTTGTCAGTGTTTCAGAGAGGATGTTAATGTAAAAATCAGAATAAGGATGCTGTGAGAACATTAAATGTATTATTCTCAGGGGAAATGGATATACCACTGAGTGGTACATACATTCTCACACACACACACCAGTCTTTCTCATTGGATATTGAACCTCTTATCTATCTAGATTACATAATCTAAAGAAGAATGTACTAGTTGAATGTACCACAGGAGAAGATGCACAATACCTATGTGAAACTGGATATTAGAATATTTGTGAAAGTCAGTGTTTAGACAAGATAGTGCTGTGCATCCCAGGTTTTGCAACAAATGCATATGTGTGCACAGGACAATGTAACATCACTATAGGTTCATAGGTGTTTACTAGGGTAACAACCACAAGGGCCTTTTTAAGCCTAGCCATGCATCCCAAATCTCTGACAAGTTTTGATACCCTTGATAAGTGTAAGCAAGGGCCTGCGAGATGAACTATTTACAGGTTACCTGTGTCCATCAGAGACATAGGTGCCAAACCAGGGATGAATTTCTAGTTTCCCATCCAACTGTCCAAGTTGCACTTGATTTGGGTTTGAGAGGAACTCTGCTTCACATGGATGGAGAGCCTGTTCCATAGACAGGGTAGCCTCTGGGATGCATACCTATCTGTCCAACAGGTCCTATTTATATCACAGGCAAGGTTTAAGTCTTTAGAATGGGTAATTCTGGTGCTGTATACAGGGATAGGGCTTTGAGGTGGTCCGCATAGGACATATTACTTATGCCCTGTACTCTTTTAGTGAGGACCTCTGTGGACATTCCAGTTGTTATATATTCCTGGTTAGGTACATACCAAAGTGGGTATTGTACTCAATGATAGGTCTGATGAATGCCAAATACAGTGGAACAATGCCTTCCTTGGACTTAGATACCATACCTTTGTTTATATGTTGTGCAACATAGAATGATTTCCTCACCACTGTAGACGTGATGATCAAAGGCTAGATTACCATCTATGTGTGTCCTTAAGCCCCTGACTACTGAGTCAACTCTAAGGGGTGTGTTGTCAATATGATAGTTACCAGGGATGGATGACTTCTCAAAGGATACTGTTATGCATTTCTTGCCATTTTGCTTTAGTCCATGACTCTAACACCCATTGTTTGTCTGTGTCAGCCCCTCCTGGGGAACATTTGTGTCAGTGTGAGATTCAATGACAGCTCCTAATTTGCAATCATCTGCATATTTAGTCAGCTAGAGACCACTGACATTGGCCTTGACTTCTGAGAAGTAAATGTCAAAAAGGAGTGGTTCTATATTACAAGATTGAAGCTTTACTTAATCGAATAAGTAAAGCTTGAACTTCTAATATCAAAACCGTAAATTGTCGAATGGCCGATTTAACCCAGGAAAGCACTTCCCGTGGCCGTTATGGGAAGTATGCCTGTATCTCCAATCTGGAGTGATCTCGGAGTTGGTATGTTTAGATAGGGGGTTGATTTTGAAACATATTAATTATTTTCTTGTTTGTTCCTATTACTGTTGAAAAATCTCATTTAATGGACCTTTTAATGTTTAATTGATTGATGTGTGATGTCATTATTTGGCTGCTATATAATGAGTGAATTATTTTTATCTGATGTCTGAAGAGGTTGATGTATTATCATCAACAAAAGCGCTAACATAAACTGGTCTTTGGAGATTACCACTGCCTTTGTTGTTTTTGTTTGTTTATTTTTATAAGAGTGATTTTAGCTTGCTGGGTGCTGCACCTCCTAATTTCTGCCATGATTTTTTTCCTCTTGTTTTATAGCGGATTGATTTTGTGATTCCACCAGGGTGGCTTATTTTCTGAGTTAGTGCTATACTTCTTCCTGGTAGTTGATGTATTGTTATCAATGAAAGCGCTAACATAAACTGGTCTTTGGAGATTACCACTGCCTTTGTTGTTTTTATTTGTTTGTTTATTTTGATAAGAGTGATTTTAGCCTGCTGGGTGCTGCACCTCCTAATTTTTGCCATGATTTTTTTTCCTCCTGTTTTATAGCTGATTGATTTTGTGATTCCACCAGGGTGGCTTATTTTCTGAGTTAGTTCTGTACTTCTTCCTGGTGGGTACAGCTGCCTCTATGCAGCTATTAGCAAGCTTGTACAGGGTCTCTGTGAACAGTTCTGCATAGGCAGAAGTGTTCACAGGGTTTATGGGGGCTTGAAATTTTGCCAGGTTCTCACTTAATAGAAGGACATTAGCCTTAGAATAGTTCCTGGTTTAGCTGAGAGTCCAAGTTTTATTTTTACTTCAAAGGAGACCATTTGTGGTCTGACCTTACCAGGGAAGGCATTACAGTAGGGGGTGTGCAGCAGTCTCCCATATTAGTGAGGACCAGATCCAGTATGGTTGCACTCCTGGTTGGTATATACTGACTATCTGGTCCAGGCAGTTTGTGTTTACAAAATACAGGAATCTCTGTAACTGTGTACTTGGCGTTGTATAGGATTCCTAGTTAATAGTGATGTAACTAAAGTCACCAATTAATATGGTACTGGGTTGGATGGTTATTGTTTCTAAATTTAAATACATGGTATGGGTTTCCTGTGTCATAGAGGGGGACCTATAGGTTGCAAGGAAGTGGTGTTGGATTTTACCTATGGTGGTTTTAACATGGAGCAACTCAAGTGTATTGTCCTGTTTGACCAGCCTTGAACACATATTCTGAGAGCTCCATGATGTTTCTCTTCATATAGTCTAGGGAGGTACGTCTCAGATCATTTACTCCCACATGGACTATGGCAGAATCACATTGGTAATTGTAGTCCAATGACCCGAGTGCATGCATAATGTGGCAGATCTTAGCACCTGATAAGCAACTGACCGTAACTTTCTCCTTACTCAGCCTGAATGCTGGATTGTGTGGTGACTTGCCTTATGGGCTTAGAGGGAAAGGCTCCATGAGATGTAGCTGTATGTGTTGATGTGGTTGTTGTTTTGAAAGAGTGCATTTTGGGCTGCTGAGGGTATTTGTTATGTGTACTTCATCTAGGAGGTATTTGTGGTTTAGGAAGGTTACATGTAAGTGCCTCAGCATATGCGGGTCTGTACGTCTGTTTTGAATTGTGCATGATGGCTGCACCGTGTGTACTACTGACAACCTTATTGACATTAGGAGTACTTTTAAGTGAGGGCTTTGCCTCCAGTGACATTGTGTAAATACATATATCGCATACCATTGTGTAAATACATATATCGCATACCATATCAGTTTGTTTGAGAATTAACTGGTTGTCAGTAAACATGAGGCAATTTCTACATTGCCTCAAGATGCCCATATCCACCAAACTGATAAGGGAGACAGTAGGAAAGTTCGTATCCATGGCAACTGACCCTTTTTTATTGATTAGACAGTTGGAGTGAGAATATCAATCACTATCAGGAGTATCTGGTTTGCAACTATGTGGACAGTGCTTGTCACTGCAAATTAGTTGTCCTGTGTGCAACTAGGTACTGGAGAAATTTCAAGTGTGCATTTACAGGAAAAATGTCACTCAAGGTTTCTGAGTCTATACAGAGCACTGCCAAATACTTGAGGGGAAAGTAATACATAAACCCTGAAAATTTAAGGATGAAGTATTTAGGCAGATATTCTGAAGTTAGAAACAAATCAAGCAGTACTTACTGAAAACAAAGAATTGGCTTGTCAAGAATGATGAAAAGAAGGGAGTCTCATGAATGGCTAGTGCCTGGCTACTACTAATGCTGGTCTCATGACAGCTTCACTCTGTTGGGATACAATGCTCCTTTGCTTCATCTCTCACCAGAAGCAAAATGTTAGCACCAATCCCAAGAAGAGAAGCAGGTCACAGCCTGTTTGGTGATTCACAGTCTTGTCTCAGATGATGCAATGGTCTGTAGGCTTGTACCTTTTTTCTTGTAGATGCCTCGAATAGCAACCAGATCAATCAGGTATGTTAAGCATAGACAATCACTCTTCAACCAGAAGCAGTTAGGAATCAGTGCACTCTGCTCCTTCTCTAATCCAGGATCAGAATATAAGCACATATTCTAAGCTGTCACCTACAAAACAGTTATTAGGCTTCTTGGTGATCAGCAGTCTCCAGAAATGAATGTCCTTGTATTCCTTCTCTCACCAGGAGAAAACAGAAGCACTAAACCCAAGATGATTACGCAGAGGCAGAATGTGGGCTTTCCCATGACTGGTTGTCTTGCAATAGATGCTTAAAGGTAAGATAAAGTAAAAATGTATTATTCTAAACACTGCAGTGTGCACTAAGAAGTTAGATATGAAAGTGGGTAACTTGAGTTTTAGCTGTTTAAAAAGTTAAGTTTTAGTGGAGAGTCTACTATTTTTAAAACAGCAAGATAGATTGAAAGGGGGTGGGCACTTTTGTATTCTGGTACTATGGAATACAGTAGGATGCATTCAAATAGCTGAAGGGGGTGATTTCGCAAAATGATAATTTTGTGCTTACTCACGCCAGCCAGTGAAAAGAGAGAGGGAATGAGATATTTGGTCAAATTAACATAAGGGACAGGCAACTAAAAAGACAGTGGTGTTTAAGAACACAATGGTAACAGGGTTGGAGGGTGGGAAAAAATTCTGTCTGACTGACAAGACACAGAGCTGTGGTCTCTTTTCAAGTTTTACTATGCATTTAAAAGCAGAATACAAGTAAAACACAGTGTAAAGAACACAGTATATAAAATAGAAAAAGACAATAAAGTAATACAAAATACAAGAAATAAAAAACAAACTAACCTTTTCCACACAGCAAGCTGTAGCAGAGTCTGGGTGAGCCTTTCCAGTAAAACTCTGAAATGATTCATGATTGTCACATGCAATAAAATACCTTGATAATGGAATGTAGATACTGTCCTTACTGTACATTGTGATACTGTGAGGGACATCCACATGTTCCACATAATAGAATGACATACAGATTGACTGTTGCACACCACTGGATTATCAATCAGAAATTCCTGTGACATCATGTTGGGATGATTATACACTTGTATTGTCTCATACCTGCACTATGGTCATTGGCAAGATAAACATAAAAGTCGCACACAGGACAGTGCGCTGCAGAATGACAATGACGGATGTGGTGACAATAGGTTAAACAAGCTGGTAACATGGTGTAAATGTAGACAGTGTAGAGCAGAGACCACTTCATACAAATTAATTACATGAGTTGACATCAATCAAAACTCATGATCATCTTTGGATAACAGTAATACAGACACACAAACTTTGTGTAACAGAAAACTATGATTTTTTTGATCTCCTCTTTTTTCTTGTACTGTTTAAGATCAGTACTGCTAAGCTGATTTGGACTACTAATGGCAAAGTGTTAGGACATGTATAAGCATACCTTCAAGTGTTGAACTTACAATAGTAGTTAGCAGTATTCTGTGTTGTACTTGGACTCAGAAGTGCATATTATTCAGCAGTTCTGTTATTTAATATTAGAATGGACATACAAAATATTCATAATATATGCAGTTGTTAATAAAAAGTTGCAGAGAAATGTTAGCCAACTGGATGAGGATTAAAGGATCCATATGTATATTAATCTCCATCTTCATTATTTTATTCAAGCCAAGCACTTTCTGTACACTAAACTCAAAACGTTCAGCAGTATATCAGTAAATAAATAAACAGATGACAGGTTAAAAGTACAATTTATAACATAAAATATCGAAATTAGATACACTTAAACCCTGTACTGAGGCTGTCTTTCCTAAAGATATTGTGTGTCTAGCATACTACCTAAAATAATAAGCTATAAGTATGTTGGCTCTTCAGATCTGTTATAATCTTATATGTATATATTATACATTGCATGAGAAAATAACACTATAACATATTGTTAATATAGCAATGATACTGTACATTATAAATCAGGCTGATTTAACATAATAATGCTGCTTTAGCCCCTCTTCTTTCAGAAGCATGACGTGTTGTTTATGCTGATGAATGCAATTAATGCCAGCATGAATCAAAAAGACACACACTTTCACCAACTCTGAAATGGAGTATTACAGGAAAACACTAACATATGTGCATGAGATCAGAGCATGGTGAAGGCACTGCTGTCAGTTCTACATGGAATGAAGAACACTGCACTGTCTGAAGTTAATGACAAAACTATACTTGGAAGTTGTGTATGTTTGTGTGTGTGTGGAGACAACATAAATTTGTGCTATCTGAGGCTGTAGTACACACACACACACACACACACACACACACTCACAAAATTGCTGATATATGCTGCTATGACAGATACTATAGCAACAATGACTCTTGTTTGTGCTGCTTAAAATGTATAAAGAATAATGGATTTGATGAAGAAAATGAAATATCAGGATACAAAAAAGTAGAGTTACAGAGTTATGGTTTGCTTATTTCATCTGTTATTTCATGTGTCCAGTTGATTAAGACATTTTCATTACCACATGGATTCAGACTAGTAAACATTGCCCTGACAACAGACAGAGCTTTTTCTATGTCATCCTTTCCATTAGGATGCTCTTTCAGCCAATAGATCAAAGCCACAGGATCTATGTACAGTTGTTGTTCTGTGAGACGTGTCAGTACTTCACGTATGTTTCCCTGTAGAATAAGAACGCCATGCTTACCATCGTGCCAGCATTTCATAAAACTGCTGGCCATATCTACAAGACTTTTAATCTTTGCTCCATACTCTTTTTCATTTAACTGCATATATTCAACATCTGTTGGGATGTCGGCTTTCCATTTTTCATTAATATTAGTTTGAATAATTTTAAGTAATGAAGGATTGTTTTTTAACCATTCTTCTGGAATTTTGGTTTTAATATATTTAGTTACTAAAGGATTTTTTATTTCATTGCACACCTGTAGGTCTTCTCCAAGTTGCTGGACTGTAGATAGGTTATGAAAATTGCATTTTTGTAAGAATGTAGTCACAATATTGTAATAGACTTTCAAAACTCCTTGGTTTATAATATGTTCAGATTGTTTAGATCTGCCTTTTCTCATTTCAGGTAAACTGAAGTCAAACATGCTATTTTCCATCTTCCTAACAATTTTTTTCACAAATTCATTACAATCTTCCCCGAGGCCTGCACATTCCAGCACTTTTTCCAGATATTTATGGGCTTCTTCCATAACCTGTGAAAGACAATGAATATAAGCAGAAAAAAGAGCAATCACTGCACATTGTCTAAAATGAGCTTTAGCAGCACTGATTGTATTATCTCAGTATTTGTCTGTATAACATATAGATATTCATCCCTCACTCCCTCGCTCGCTCTTGTGTACAGACACACACAAACACACACACACACACACACACACACACACACACACACACACACACACACACACACACACACACAATCTGCTGCAAAATATGTGGGGCTTGAATGCTGGGGCACTTTTGGGGGAGCTCACATACGTGTCCAGAAATAAGTTGTGCATACCACCTTCTTATAAAAAGAAGGGACAACATACCAAGGATATCTTCTCATATTAAGGGAATATTAAGGTCAAGAAAAAGAAGCCAAATAGAAATGTTATTGGAAGGGATCCTGAAGCAACAGATACGTTATGATGTTATTTAGAACATAAGTTGGACATAAAACCAGAAGTATAATAATTTGGATGTTTTCCTACTGAAGACTTAAGCCTGTTTTCATTTTATCATTATGTTTGACTGTATATAGAAATGCATTTCTTTTATGAAATAGTATATCCAGCATGTTCATATACTATACTCCACTGTTGGAGAATGTGGCCATTGTTTGGTTTAATATAGAGTACTCTACAATACTATATGTTGCTGCATTACTGTCCACAAGTGTTAATACCTAATGAGTTAGTATCCCTACTTGTAAAACTGTTTTATGTGTGTGTGTGTTACCACAATAACCTGCAAAGAGAGAGTACTGTGTATATGCTTTTTGAGACACTGCTACCTTTTTGGTAAAGAGTCATTTCTGCAATGTAACCATAATGAGAAGATATGGGAATGCTTCAAAGATGCTGTGAGTCTGAAAAAAAGGATTATTGATTAAATTCTTAACTGAATATTAAGCAGAGTCAGACAATTTCTTTTTCTACACCAAAAGAACCAGAGTGTGAGACTCAGAAACTAAGCTTTGAGAGTGAAATAAGCAAAACAATTTTTAAACTAAGCTTTAAAATAAATCATACAGCATACAAAACAGTGGCTGAATGATACATAATGTTGAATGTTTTAACAAAGTGATATTAAACTGTTAAAAAGGTTGTCTACCAAAATATCATATGCTTCTAACCAACATAGTTAATCGCTATCATATTTTAGCAACAACAAAAAGTATTTATTTTACAAGGCCTCTCTCTCAGCAAAAGTCTGTTTCTCCAGATTAAGCATGTACATTCTTGCTTTCACTGTTCAAAACACCAAGTCCACCCAGTCTCAATAAAAAAAAAACTAATTCTCATATGGTCAAATCACAGAAAATTAGGGTCTATATTAGAAGCCCAAAGATCTGTTTGAAGAAATCGGAAAAGAGTGACACATGTTGCGAGAACTATGGAAGCAGCAAACATCCAAAACCACGAAATTCGAAATGTCAATTTGTCATGGTTGGCCTGTCTGCAGTATAGCTCCATAAGGTAAGTGTGCAATAGTTACGGACCTTAGGGTTAGGGTGCGGGTTAAGGTAAGTGCATTGATAGCTAATGTATGTAAGGTTTAGTATAGGGTTAGAAGTAGGGTTTTGTTAAGTGTATGTGTGTGGATTATTTGTTTTGTTTGGGTATATCTCCATAGGGTAAGTGTGCGATAGTTACGGACCTTAGAGTTAGCGTGTGGGTTAAGGAAAGTGCATAGGTAGTAATGTATGTAAGGTTTAGTTTAGGATTTGAAGTAGGGTTTGTTTAGTGTATGTATGTGGTTTATTTATTATGTTTAGGTAAAAAGTACGTAATTTTTTTTAGTTTTAGTTTTCATCCTCATGTTATTCCCTGGTATCTGTTGGTGGCACAAAGGACCAACATCCTCTGTGGGGAGGATGCAGGATTTGAAATAAGTTTTATTATCTTTAAGGCATACTATTAAAGTAGCCCTGGTGCCTAGGTGTCTCACCCAGCCCACTTCATTTTTTTTCTTTTCTAAGTGTCCTTAAGGCATGTTGTTAAAGAGTTATCCTCTAGTGGCTATTGGTTTCCCCAGCCATAAGTGTCATTAAGGCATGAAGTTAAATGCCCCATAACAGTATCAGTGGCTCAACAGGTAGAATACTTGCCTTTGGTATAGAAGGTTGTGAGCACTATTTCCACACCAGGTAGGGTGGTTGCTGACACTACAATTCAACATAAGAGAGGTGCTGCTCTCCTGAGTGTGCTGTAGTCCAGCCTGCTTAAGTTCGTGGCAGCTAAGGTGGATATAAAAGATCCCATAGCACCTATCAAAAAGAGTAGGGGTCCTTTATATCCAAAAAAGAGCTTTTATTTAGAACATGTTTACTTATGTACAAATATATAGATATATAAATATGTTTACACATATTCATAATTTCCCTTACAATCTTACTACATTTTCATTTCTATTAGACCCTCACTCCTTTTTCCATAACCATCTGATTTTACTTAATATTGTTGCTAAAAGCCAATTACCATTAAACATAATTTAATTAATTCTTTCATTCGATATAACCCATATGATATAAAATAACTGTTTATCCTTTTAACATATTCTTGACTTATATTCTTATGATATCCATATTTAATCATATCTATGTTTATTTTATCCACTTATTTTATATCTTCAAAAAATTGCTCTTTACATAGATTCCCCATAACTTTTTTACTCTTTTACATTTCAAAGCACATTCCCTAGTTTATTCTTCACAATGTAAACATATTTTATCATTTTTCTTTTTATATGGTATATTTCATTTTACTGGCAATTTATCTATTACCAGTCTCCACAAAAAATCTTGGCAATCTACCTTCTGATTACATCATTTGCATCATTTGCGTCTTATCTGTATAGCTTTAATTTTTTTCATCTGTTAGATTTTCCCATGGTTTTACATAGTAATGTTTTATCACTACATTCTTATACCATACTTTTCTATCTTTTTCTATATCATCAATATCTATACTCCACAAAAATATTTTTTCTTGGTAACATTTTATTTCTTCATTTATGCACTCTTTTTCTCTTTTACTCTTTTTACCATACCACAAAATGTATTATATTTATATTTATACAGTTTTACTGCTAATCTCTCATCTTTTTCATTTATCCACTTTAACAATTTGTACAAATTTAATGAAGCAGCATATACCACTGGGTTTATTAACCCTAAACCTCCTTCCTCTTTATTTGCATACAAAACTCCCCTTTTTACTGGGTTTAATCTAGAACCCCATATACATGAAAAACTATCTACGTTAATTCCTTTCAAATACTGTTGGCAACACAAATACTTGCTAAGTATGCTACTTTTCCCATCAGTACTAAATTTATCAAATAAGCCTTTTTTTCTGAATGATAATTTAAATGTTCATCAGAAAATATGTTTTGTTTTATTTCTTCTCTTGTTTTTTCCCATTGCATTCTACTTAAATATTTATTCACAAATTTTATACCTAACATAGAAATTAAATTCATTGTTAAATATATACTGCCATTTTACTACATCACCTAAATCTTTACTTTTCTTTTTATTTAAAGCCATCCCTATCATCTATAGACACTCATTTGGGCAAATTATTCCTTCTTGTATCCACATTTTGTTTTTGAGACATTATAAGGTCATCTGCATATGTTAACAGAACTTGAATTCTTAACCCCTCATGTGTTATATAACCCACCTCCTTCATTTTGTAACTTATTTTACATACTATCACATTCATAACTAATGTAAAGAGTACACAGCTCAACAGCTGTGTTGAGTATACAGCTCAACAGCTTGGAGATGAGGGTTCAGGAACATTTATATTCTATAAAAGTAAAAAATGAAAATAATGCACTTCATAAACATGCAAAAAAACTGCATTTTTTACAAGAAAATTCTTTTAATTATTGTACAACCAGTGCTTCCTAGTAAAAGAGGGGGATTTTTAAGACCAGAGTGGAACAAAAAGAAGCTTTATGGCAACTTAAAGTTGGGGTTGATTTGCCACCTGGTCTTAATGAAGTGATCAGCATAAAATGATTTTTAAAAGATAGAAGGTTAAAAATTTCAAAATGTGTATAAAAGTTTATATTTATTATGCTTTTTAATTGTTCTTTCATTGAGTGTTTTTAATTAGTGGTTTCATGCTTTAATTAGTTGATTGAATCATTGAGCATTTTTATTAGTTTAAAGGAGTTTAAAGAAAGCACCCCTGCGCTTCCAGGCTCTAACTCATTCCACACCTTTTGGCCCCAGAACATGACCAGAAGCTTCAAAGGCAGTGATGTTTCCATATTCGTAAAGGATATGCACACCTCCAGACTAGTAGCTCAGCATAATGCATCTGAGATACTTCAGATACAACTAACCCTGGGTAAGATGGCGATTCAGGTCATAGCCTGCTATAGGACCCCAACCATGTCCTTAAACTTGTACTCCACATTCCTAGGCACCCTGGAATCAATCAAGATCCAGCCCAATACTCTCATACTTGGAGACTTCAACTACCCCTCCATCAACTGGGAAAACTACTCGAATACCAATACACTGGCCCAACACTTCCTGGAATTCATCAGTTCCAGTGCCCTGGACCAGCTCATCCTGATCTCCACTAGAGGAAGCAACATCCTAGACCTGGTTATCACTAACATGGGTGACCATTGCTCTACACCAATAGTTAATTCCTCCCTGGTTATATCCGACCACAAACTAATCACCATGGAAATCCACACCTCACCCACATCCCCGACAAAGGTAACCAACTTGAAAAACTTCTTCCAAGCTGATTTTGGGCGCCTAAAAACAGAGATGGCTAACTTTACAGCTCCCATGCTAATGGAAAATAGCTGCATGACAACCAAATCATACACTAATGCTCTGTATGAACATGTACTTAAATGCATGCAACTAGCCATACCCAATAGAACCAAGACGCTCTCCACCAAAAAAAGGAAGCCAATCTGGTGGACCCCATCCATCAATAAACTCTACAACAGAAGGAAGAAACTGTTGCAGAAAAATGTGATGGCCAAGGACTGGAAAAACTCCCTTAGTAAACTCAACAAAAAGTTGAGATCCCTTATCAAATCCTCTAAAGCCAGCTATGAAGGCAGAATTGTGGCAGACACAAAAAACAACCACAAAGCCTTCTATAGCTATATCAAGAACCTCCATGGCAATACCCAGATTTGCTCCGAGTTACTGCACAATGGTACAAACTATACTGAGCCAACAGATATTGCCAATATACTGGCAGACAGATTCAGTGCCAACTTTACCCCCCCTCCCCCAAAAGGACCATTCACAATACTGAAAGAATGCCAAGTACCCAGCATTTCTGCAGCACAGGTAAAAGCTGCATTGTCCAAGGCCAAGAATACAGCATCCATGGGACCTGACAATATCCAGGCTGTGTTCTACATGAACTACAAAATGAAATGGCATTACATCTGTGTGCCTTGTTCAGTCACAGTCTTACCTCAGGCTCTGTTCCTACTGAATGGTGCACTGTTACAGTCATCCCTCTCCATAAATGATGGACGACTACAGACCCTGAAAATTATCGCCCTATTAGCTTGATGAATCTGATATGTAAAGCTATGGAGCGCATCATCATGGACCTGATTAACAAAGATATAGGTAATCTCCAAACCCTGGACCCCACGCAAGTTGGCTTTGTTAAAGGAAGATCCTGCCTACTTAACCTGGTTGACTTCTTCGAGTCAGTCAGCAAGGCTTTGGATTAGGGTAAGGCAGTGCACACAGCCTAACTCGATCTGACCAATGCCTTTGATACCATTCCTCACTCAGGAATTATTGATAAACTCACCAAACTAGGCATCAACCCCATATCACCAGATGGGTTGCAAATAGGCTCACAGATAGCACCCACAGAGTGAAAGTAGTAGATTCCAAGTCAGACTTCTGACCAGTCACAAGTGGAGTCCCACAGGGATCAGTCCTGGGTCCTCTCCTGTTTGGCATCTACTTCTCAGAAGTCCAGGCCAACACAAAGGGACTCTGACTGACCAAGTTCACAGACAACTGCAAGCTGGGAGCAATTAGTAACTCCCCAAGTGATGTAGACATCCTACAGAAAGGCCTCACTGAGACCAATGACTGGTGTTGGAGCCATGGCCTTAAGCTTAACGCCAAAAAATGCATTGTTATTCCCTTTGGTAAAAACTCAGTGCTCACTAATTACCACATCAATGGGAGCCCACTGAACACTGAAAGTGTTATAAGAGATCTGGGGGATGCAGGTTGACAGCAACCTCTCTTTCAACCATCACATTGCCACTGTAGTCAGAAAGTCCTTCTATGTGGCACATCTCATAAACAAAGGTTTTGTATCCAGGAAGAAAGAGGCCATCATTTTTCTCTACTCATCCATCATTAGAACAATCACTGAGTATAATGTCACAGTTGGCATGTACCTTGCTAGACATCTGCAACAGCTGGAGAGGCCACAGAATTACCTCACGAACAGGATCCTAGGCCTTAAACACATGTCCTACATGGACGGACTCAAGCAACTTCAGCTATTCTCTTTCTCTTATCACCTACTTAGAGGTGATATCTGCTTGACTTACATAGCCATGGCTGACCCAGCCCTGCTAGAAATGCTACACCTAAAGAAATCCCAGTCCCTCCACACCACATGCTCCAGAGACCTTCATTACCTCAATCAACAGAACATGCTGGAAAGACGGGTTCATCACCCACAGACTGCCCATGCTCTGGAATAGGCTTCCCATACATGTCAAGCAGGGCACCTCACTGTCCCTCTACAGGAGGAATCTCGATGAGTGGATGGGTAATAGAATGTCCACCCTGGGGATCACTCCAGTGGTGCTACTGGATAGGGGCACTGGGGAGCTAATGTCAGACGGCAAGATGCCAGGGCACTTTTATGGGCTAGGCTTGAGAAGGCTCCAGGGCCATTAGCCTAGTAGACACCTATGAACCTATGCCTATATAATAGGCATTGCAAGCAGAGCATACGCTCACATAAACTACTTTAGATTTACAAGAAAAGACTCCTGGGATAGGAAAGACTTGATTAAAATGATCAAGACTTAAATACAGCCTTTCTAATATATATCTACACATAGAACAGTCTCCACATTTATACATCTCTTTGTCTTTTTTAAAGGATATGTGATGAATGCTATTGTTAGAAGTATCATTCTGTAATAAATTCTTCAAATTACAACTTTTCCTATACACATATCTTGGACTAGATCCAATACACTTAATAAGATCAGAATTTCCTTCTAAAATGTTCCAGTTGTCTTCAATGACTGCCCATATAAAACTACAATCAATGGACATATCTAAATAGCAAATAGCTACAGAAACATTGGTAGACCTATGAAATTTTCTAGCGGTTTTAATAAAATAGGAGGGAAATGAGTATCTCTTTTTCCTTTGATTTCTACTGCTTGTGCTACCAAAGTGTCATGATCATAACCCTATTTAAAAACAAAAAGGTAATAAATTCACCCTCTCTGATAAAGACCCTATTATCTGTTATCAAGTCTAGAGGCTCTTATAAACTGTCCTCTAGGTATATTAATTTTCAAAAAGTGGGGATGGTTGCTACCAAAATGAAGATAGTTATTACTAAAGATGTTCTTCCTATGAATTGTACTATCTACACTCGACTACTATCTGTATTCTATTCCAAGAATACATCTAAAAACAAACTTTTAAACCACATTTTCCCATAATAAATTTTAAAAACTCAGATCAAGTATTCAAACATTAACTAGTTCAGCTGCATCTACCTCAGTACCTTCAATTATAATGAATAAATCATCAACAAACCAATTGAAGTATACAGTTTTGTAAACAGCTTTGAGGCATTCTAAAATCAGGTGCTCCCACCACCCTTACCCCAGGTTGGCTAAAGCAGGAGCAGCTGCTGAACCCATTGCCACTCTTCTAATTTGTTTATATATATATATATATATATATATATATATATATATATATATATATATATATATATATTGCTGTTAAACATAAAAAAATATTTTCTAATAAAACTTCTATTAACGTACAGCAACAATTAACATAAAAACTAAGCATATTAGTAGATTTGTTTAAATACAGTCTGACAAAATACACTCCAGTACCTTGTGGGATGCAGGTAAACAATAAACAAACATCAATAGTAATAAATGCGTTTGTCTCTGCACTAAAATCTTAGTCATTTAGAAATTCTCTTAACTTATCCAAAAAGTCCCAAGAGTCTCTAATATAAGAGGGAAGTTTTTGCACTACTAGATTAAGAATAGAATTTGCCATCAAAGAAATACCTTCAGTGACATAACCTGGAGCAGAAACTATAGGACAAAAAGGTGGATTCTTAAAGTCCTTATGTATTTTGAGTATCCCAAAAAGGGAACGCAAACAGTAGTGCAAAACTTCCCCCTATAAATTTCATACCCTATTCTATCTTGACCTGCAGCCAAATCTATATTTACTTGTCCTAATACTTTATCTAGCTCATGTAAAGAAATCTCCTTTTCCAACTCTTTATTCTATTTTTCTGTTAATTTTTTTACTTTCCATGTTTTTTCACTACTTTGTTTTTTACTTTAAACATTTCTTGTACATATTATGCTGCATTATTCATAATATTTTCATGAGTTCTTTCTATTTTTCCCTTTTACATTTTTTATCTCTCTCATTACACTACCATCTTCATTCATTAGCCTGCTTAAGTAATTTGATATTTCTTTTTTCTTGTAAAAAAATTTCTTTGCTTATATAACAATTCTGATTTCTTTCATACAATTCTTATTCTTTGTCAAAGTGTTCTATCATTATGTTCTAAATCTTCCAATGCACTGTTATATTTTTTATATATTTTTCTCTCTCTTATCTCGCATCATATTGCCACTATAAAACCATTTTTTAAATATTCCTTAAATATCATCCGCCATTCAGACCAATTTTTATAAAATGTTGTCACAGTAATATAATCTTTCTATAAGTATATTACTAATCTCTTTCCTTCTTCATTCCATGCTTTCTCATTTATCCCTTTTATTACTTTGTCTATTTTTTCTTATTCCTTGTTTCCCTTTATCTCTAGCCATATTGCAATGTGATCAGAAAATTGTGTTTCAGTTACCTCCTTTTCTCCTATAATTAATTCTGATACTATAGAATCACCTATTTCAGTTCTATACATATCCCTTTTGTAAGTCCATGATTTTCATCCCAATGTTTTAACTTACCGTGGCTTATAACTTCTATTATACAACAACCCCCCCATTAATATTCCAAAACGTGCATGCTGACTGGTCAGTGTGCACATTGTAAATCAGAATTATAGTAATGGAAAAAGGTCTGGTTGCCCAGACTTTTTCCATTAGTGTAACTCTTTTTTTTTTACAGCAACGATGAACGCAAGATCTCCGTTGCTTTTTACAACCTGTCTCACTATGTTAAACGAGTTTAATATAGTGAGACAGCTTTTAAAAAAGTAACAAAGATCTTCCTATCTCCGTTGCTTTTTTAAAGGTGTCCCGCTATGTTAAATGGGTTTAACATAACGAGACAGCTTTAAAAAAGCAACAGAGATTCTCCGTTGCTTTTTTTAAAGCTGTCTCGCTATGTTAAACTCCTTTAATATAGCGAGACAGTTTATAAAAAGCAACGGAGATCTTGCTTTCTCCATTGCTTTTGCCTACAGCTCTGATGTACTGCATAAGCACACACATGCGCAGTACATCAGAACTGCTGCAGAATACCAGACAGCTGTGGAAGGGCAGCAAGGAGGCATTATACAATGCCATTATTTAAGAAAAGTAATTATTTATTTTCTTAAATAATGTCATTGTATAATAACACGCCTGGTGTGGGTAATGCTGGATTTACCCACGGTTGTCTTTGTTTGGCCACTTGGGCTTCACCCTCGTGACCAAACCACACCAACCGGGGGTAAATCCAGCATTACCCGCACCCAGGCGTGGGTTATTGCTATAATATTTTTCTTATATCATTTCCTTTTTTTTACCCTTGCTTCTTAAATTACAATTAAAGTATTCTGTTATTATCATATTTATATTTATCACCACACATAATCTTAAATCTGATTAAATATGCTTTCCCTGATTTATTAGTATAAGTATATAATGTTATAATTCTATATACTTGGTCTTTTTATTTTAAATCCACATTGGTAAAATGCCCTATTTTGTTGAAGTTGCATCTAATATCTTTACTGTATTCTTATAGAATACAGCTATTTGGGAACATCTCTCATTTCCCATATTCCAGATTATCTTTCTGTGTTTAAAATTCTTTTTTCTTTTGTTAAAAATCTTGTGTTTTCTAACATACTCCTATCTATATCACATGTATTACACCACTCTCAAATCCATATTCTTCTTACTATATTCTTAATACTACTCACTTATACAGAGAGCACTCTAAAATTTTCATTTTCCCTTTTCCTTAAATTCAGTTTCATAAATTCATAGCTAATTACTAAACTAACTTTCTTAACAGGCCATTCTAAGCCTAGCCAAATTCCTTCCCAAAGGTGAGAATCACATACTGTACCTTGTGTCTGTGAATCAAACTCCTAAACTATTGTATCAAGCCCCAGTTGTTAGCTGTATATATTTGTTTTCATCCATTTCCTTTCTTTTTTCTTTCGTACTTTCCTTTTAAATTTTCTTTTGCTGTTTTTTTACCTTTTACCAATATATTTTTTCTCCTACTAGCTCTCAACTTATGTCTTCTTCATCACTTATTTCAGAGCCTTCTTATTTTTTTCTATTTCTACTACTTCCAAAATGTCTTCCCTTTGTTCATTTTCTTCTCTTTCTTTTTCTTTTTCTTTACTCTTGTTTTCATTTTGGAAATCCATCCATAAATGTCCAATTGTGTTACATTTATAACATTTCAATTCTCATTTGTTTGTATCTTGTCCCATTTCCCCACAAATATAACATTTTCTTTTGACACAGTTACTTATCAAATGTCCTTCTTTTCCACAAAAAACACGTTTTGGGCTGTCCACAGTATTTTCCGGCACCCCTATTCCCCTCCACATTTATCATGCTTGGTATATGTATACTTTTTCTCTTTCTATTTTAACACAATATTACAATCCCATCCACCATTATATAAATCCCTTTTGTCATAAACTTTTACACTGCCCAGTACATCTTTACATAAAGTTTTCAAATGCTCTTTCAAAGTCTCTCTTTTAACCTCTGTTCAAAATTGTACATGAATTTTATTTTTTGTTTCCCTGGTAAATGTTTTTACCACATAAAGATTCCATGTGTTGCAGTCTTTCTTTTTTCATATTCTCCAAGAAAACTTTCCATTGAAAAAACTGTCTCGGGTATTTCACAAAATGTCTTTCTGTTAATAAGAATAAATTCTCTTATCACATGTGCTTGTATACTTAAAGGAGTTCTTAAATTGTCCCATACTTAATACCTGTCCATTTCTTTGTCTTCTTTACTTTAAATCCTTACCATGTACTTCGATTTTTTCATTTTCGTCTGCCTTCTTTTCTCCTACACCCTTTTTGCTTTCTTTTACTTTCTCTGCATATGTTTTATTTTCCATCTCATCACTATTCTTCAGGACTGTTTTTGCATCCTCCTTTTGTATTTTATCCATAATGATGCCCCCACCCCCAGAATCATCTCCTTCATTTTCCAGCTCACTCTGCATCACCATTTCTTTAAGAAAATCATCCCACAATCCTCCAGGCTGGAGGGTTGTAATTATACAGCCATCATTTACTGACTCATCTCCATCAAACTCCATCAAACTGATTTCTTTGAAACATCTCCTAAGAATCCTGCACATATCCTCTTGTCTCAATATTTGCTTTCTCCTCCATTTCTCTCACCACTCTATTATCTCCTTATGTCTCCATCCTCCTTCCTGTTTCACTGGACTGCCTCTGGACCCGGAATGGAAACAGGAAGTACTCCTGCAAAATGAGTCCCACTCACAACTATGACGAGTAGGGGAACTTCCTAGATGCCCTGGCCAAATTTTCACTAGTAGTAAAAATATCACCTTGGGTCCTCCTTGGAAAGAGACCACTAGCCTAATGGAACTAACCTGGTTAACAAAGGATAAATAAAATAAATAAATAAATAAAATAAGTAATCTCTGGTTTCTAGTGGTTCCCTCCATCCTTGTCTTTGTTAAGTGTCATTAAGGCATGAGATGACAGAGTTATCACTGGTGTCTATTGGTTCCCCCGACCCACTATTGCAGGTTTTGCTCATTAGTCTATGGAGCTTGGAGATATGATAGCCCTTTCCAACAACTCCCCCCGCACACACAAACTCACACACACACACACACACACACACACACACACACACACACACACACACACACACACACATAAACTCACCCTACTACTGCTTCACTAACCTCACTGTGTGACCTCCCATACAGACACCTGCACACCCACATACATTCACACATTCAGCTCCTCACATACACACATGCACACACACATACCCTGATACTACTTGTACCCTAAACTCCCAGACATATGCTTCTAACTTGATGAATGAATGCCAACTTTTGGCTGTATTTATTTAACATCAGTGGCCAGGAACAGCTGTGTTAATTTACATAGCCTGGCTCTGGGTAAATGCCTAACCACAGGCAGTTCAAAGGTAGAGAACATGGCTAATTAGCTCCACCAGAATGCCTCATTAGCATTTAGTATTTAACATGGGTGCAGAGACAATCCTCCATGGTGCTGCAAGTCTTTATGTTGCAGAACTGTGGCAGGGCTGTTTCTAAATCAGGAATGGTTACTGCAAGGTGAACAATTCATGTACACCATTCGTTAACCTTTCTGATTCAGGCCAATTATATACTGGCAAAACCTTTTACCACTAAATTTTTATATTACATCCTGCCAAGACAGCACTAAATTCATGCCCCTAGGTATCATGGTGTATCATATTTATTTATTTGTATTTTATATTTGTTGACCGAGAAAGTCCGACTGGGTATATGCCCATTTTCAGCGGAGGCCCGGGGAGAAAAGCTCCATATATTCAGACATATGAGATTTACATAATATAAGAGTAAATCTATATTATCAGATGAAGAAAGAAACAGTATAATTATAGTAAAGACATAGTTCAACAGGAGAAATGACCTATATGTCAGAGTATAATATCACAAGGAAGGCTCCATATATTCAGACAAACAAAATTTCACATAATATAAGAGTATAATCTAGCATTTCAGAGGGAAAAAAAACAGCGTATTTATAGCAAAGACACAGTCTGACAGGTAATGACATATGTCAGAGTATAACAATATAAGGTGCAAGACATTTGCCTAGGAGTATTAATTTCTCACATAGAGAAAAGTGTAAACATCATACTGCAATCATCTGCTAGTTAAAGGATATGAAATAGTAATGAAATACTGATAACCTGTTGACAGCTAATAGTAGAGCTGGCAGCTAATTAGTGGTACAGGAGAAAGTGGGGGGTTAGTTGGGGTATGGACAAGGACATAGCCAGTGAGATTTTAGGTGTGCTTTAAGAGCATTTTTGAAGAAACTGCTGGAAGGGTGGGTAGTTATGGCAGTGGGAAGTGAGTTCCAGATTTTGGATATGGAGTAGGAAAATAGCACTTCCCCTGCAGAGTTGTTGGGTTTGGTGACTTGGAGTAGATTTTTGTTGCATGAATGAAGGGGTCTGGAGGATTGGTAGGGTTGGAGAAGTGTATGAAGTGAGGGAATTTTAAGAGGGTGGTTTACAAGTTTATGAGCAAAGGTAAGTTGGGTTAGGTGTAGGAGTTGAGGGAGCTCAAGCCAGTCTAGGTTTCTAAGGGAGACACAGTGGTGACTGGGGTGGGAGTCCCCTAATGCAAATTTTGCAATTTTATTGTAGCAGGCTTTGAGTTTCTTTAGGTCTGATTGTCGAAGATTTGTGAGTATGGGTGATGCATAGAGTAGGGTTGAGATTAGTTGGGAAGTTGCAATAGAGATTCTGGCTGGTTTGGTTAGGTATTGTTGGTTTCTATACAATGCACAGGTTCAACAAAACCAGTCCAGTTTTTGTGGACTTTTTTATTGTGAGTGGTATGTGAGTGTCAAATTTGAGTTTGTTGTCAATCTGTACACTGAGTAGCTTAGTGTGGGCTGTTGGTGAGATGGAAGTGTGGTCTTTGGCAAGTATATTGAAATGGGGGATGTTCGGGGTAGATTTTGAGGGTTGAAAGATGAGGAGTTTGGTCTTATTTGGGTTGAGGAGGAGTTGAGCATTTAATAGCCAATTTTCAACAGAAGAGAAAGATGCTTGAATGATCTGTTGTAGTTCTGTTAGAGTTGGAGCTGAGCAGATGAAAGTGGAGTCATCTGCATACTGTATGAGGGAGGCGTGTATGGTGGTGGTGCAGACCATTGGTAAAAATGGAGAAAAGCAAAGGACCAAGGATGGAGCCTTGGGGATCCCCGAGAGTAACAGGGAGGTGAGCGGATAGATAGTTGTGCCAGACAACTGACTGCTGGCGGCCATGTAGATAGGTGTGGAACCAATTGATGGCAGGTATGGAAAAGGAGAGGTTGGAAGGTGCAGAGAGTAGAAGATCATGTGATACAATATCAAAAGCCTTCGATAGATCAAGAAATACAGCAGAGTTTTTATGTTGGAGAATGGTGTTAGTGAAGGAGAGCAGAGCAGTTGTGGTGCTATGGTGTGGTCTGAAACCATGATGTGTATTGGAGAGGAGATTATTGTCTAGGAAATAATTGGAGATCTGTGAGTTGATACATTTTTCGAGTATCTTGGAGAGAGGTGAGAGGATGGCAGTGGGGCGGTAGTTGGAGATGTCTGTTGAGGGGCTGCCTTTGTGTACAGGTATGATGTGGGATATTCTGGCAAGGATTCCAGGGTAACTGGTAAATATATCTAGATTATGTAGTGATGAAGTTGATTTAGAAAATAACATTTATGATTCTATTAATATGTTTTTACAAAGAGGTTACAAAGAGGTTACAGTATTGAATTGATTAAAGAATCTATTAATAAATTATTAATAGCCATTACTAATAATACTGAGAATTTTTTTCCAGTTAATAAAGTTTTTAAGGAGACTATATTTCCAGATAAAAGAATTAATAGATATCTACAAAATTGTAATAAAGAAAAACAAGATATTTATTTTGTGACTACTTTTAATTTATTAAGTGAAAAAAATGGGACTATATTAAGCATTACTGGAAATTTTTGTTACAAGATGAATTTATGTGTAAATTTATTCCTATTGTTCCAAAGGTTGCATATAAAAGGGGACAGAATTTAGGAGATAAATTAATTAAAGCTTATTATGTCCATCCTAAGAATCAATTAAGTTATTCATTATGTACTTATGGAACTACTCCTTGTGGTTCCTGAAATATATGTTTGTACATTAAATTATACTTTGCTAAAATAAATGGAATTAGGTTTATACCAAATAATCAATTTACATGTCAAACTTCTGGAGTTATTTATTGTCTTAGGTGCCCTTGTAACCTTTTTTATGTGGGAGAAACAAAAAGAAAATTTAAAATTAGAATGCAGGAGCATGTTCATGATATCAAAAGGGGAGCAATGGAAAGTCCAGTAGCTTCACATTTTATGGAACAACATAATAGTAATGTGAATGTTTTGGAATGTACTATTTTAGAAAAAGTTTTTGTTAGAAAAGGAGATGATAGATTGTTGAAAAATATTTTATCATTTAAAGAAACTATTTTCATATTGAAATATAACACATATCACCCAGTGGTCTTAACAAAGAAGTCAGCTGGAGATGTTTATTGTAATATATATTGGGCAGGATTCATGAAGCCTCCGTGTAAGAGTTACAAGGCTTACACGTAGGCTGCAGTTAAACGGTGTGACGTCAGCATGTCATGCATATGCATGAGGGCATGCTGAATCACACCTAAGGCTTACACGGTCCGTGGAAGACAGTAGGGGGCATGTCCCTAGGCCGAGCCCTGCAAATGGACATGCCCCCAGAAGAGTAAAAGTCCCGAAAGTAAACCCCCACAACAGAGTCCCCTGTAAATGTGAATAAACACAACACAACACATGCCCCCACAGACTATGAACATAAAATATATAAATGAACATGTTATATTTTTTTTAAATTGTAAAGATGTTTGCCCGTGAGTGCGCTCGTTTGCGCGGGCGTGCCCGTAGCTTAGCCACAGTTAGCAGTCAGTGGAAAAGCATATAAGAGCTACATATGCAAAGTAAACCAAGAAGCAATAGCGTAGAGGTAGAGACGTCGGCTGAAGAGCAAGCAGTCATGGCTCGAGTCCCCTCAACATCAATTTTTATTTTTAGTGAAATAAGCACAAAACAAGTCCCTGACATATATGTACACATATAAAATTATATTTTATGTAAAATGTAATGAAATGGGCCATTTATTTTGAAGAAATGTGAGATAAAATAATAAAAAATGCCAGATATGCCTATAGCTGAGCTACAGTTTAACAAGTTGAGTGCATCTGCCCGTAGGTGAGCAGTGGTTTAACAGGTGTAAAATGAGTGCCCGTAGGCGAGCAGTGGTTTAACAGGTGCATAATGAGTGCCCGTACGTGAGCAGTGGTTTAACAGGTGTAAAATGAGTGCTCGTAGGTGAGCAGTGGTTTAACACACTGAAACTGTGTGCCCCTAGCTGAGCTGAGCGAAATATGCGTGCTGACAGCCAAATGATGCATAAACCAGCGTACCCCGTTTGCGCGGAGCTGCGCACCGCGCCAACAAGCTAACCGACAGGCAACGTTGAGCAAGCTGTAACAAAACTGCCTTTACACAGACACACCTCCTAGCCTGTGTAGACAGTCATAAAATATAAAAAGCAGTGGCCAGGTTCGAACCCAGGATACCATGCACCATAGTCAAGGTACTGAACCACTAAGCAATGACAATTGCACTTAGAAATGCAGTAATAGCAGATATATATAAATGAATAGAAAGAGGAGCATGACAAAGCAGGTTTTGTGAAGCTGATACAATTCCAAAATGGCCAATCACAGATAAGTGTGGGAAAAATGGCATATATAAGCCCCATAGGTGGGAATACACAGCATAACCGATTGTAGAACCAACTTGCAGCCAGAATGTCAGATGTAGGTGAGGGTAGTTGCTTTCGAGCACAGAGGTGGGGCATTGAGGAGTCCAAATACATGGTTTGGCTCCTTGTCCACAATCATGAGGCCCAACTCATGCAGGGCCAGGTCCTGTGGGGAGCATATAGGACTGAGGCATGGGACCAGTTGGCTCATGATCTCACCAGTGCCACAGGGATACCAAGGACTGGTGTGCAGGTCCATCACCACCATGCGGACCTGAAGAGATGGAAGCAGGACCAACTGAACCATTGGATCCAGGAGGCCCAGCAAATGCCCAACGCCCCACTACTAAGTAAGTTACATCTAATTATTTATGTAAGAAATGAACCTAGCTGATATTATGGAGATGTGTATTCCAATATTACTTTATTTATATTACAGCTGCAGGTGTCCGTTCTGTGAACCGTAGAGCCTATGGCGATAGGCTGGTGTGGTTGCACCACCAGGCAGGTCAGTAATCCTCTCCCTGTAACTGTAAATAAATATAAAAGTATGACAGTTATCAAAAGAGTGCAGTGTAGTTAGCCACAGTTAGCAGTCAGTGGAAAAGCATATAAGAGCTACATATGCAAAGTAAACCAAGAAGCAATAGCGTAAGTAATAAAATGTGCAAGTAACAGTGTAAGAGGGTTTGCAAGTCTTGCTTGATTACAAAAGTGTGATGTAGTCTGTAATCCAAACAGAAAAATGAAAAAGTCTGAAATAAAGTCTGAAATAAAGATGTCCCACCTGTAATATAATAGTACATAACTTGCAGCAGGCTGAAAAGTACAGCTGCATAAGCTGAGTAAAACACGTGTGAAATATATCCCTGTTGAAATACAGAAACTTGACAGAAGTGAGACTGTTGGAAAGTATTGTAATAACTACAGGTAAAACATGTCAATAAAGCCTAGAATTAAGTACCATCCTGAATTGTAAAAATAAAGCAAGTGAGAGAGTGTGAGAAAGAGTTATGAATCCACCAATAAAGTAGTAATAACTCCTGAATAAAGTATACTGCAGTCAGTACAGAATGAAATGAATGTGACAAGCAGAACCAAACTGTAAAATGTGTTGAAAATGTTACCACAGCTGGAATGTGTATCCCAAAATCTGGATATGTTGCTCTCAGTCTGCAATATGCAGATAGTATGGTTGTCTGAAATACCAAACATCCACAGTTGTCTATAGCTATATAAAGCAAATGTAGCAGGATGATGTAGCTGAACAGAGCCAGATATGAATGTGTATGAATAAAAATGAAAATGTATATTGATGTAGCAGTAACATTCCTATCACCAACTTGAAGTAGTTATCACATAGGAAACTGTAGGCAGAACTGTAGTGTATATATATCTGCAGCTATTAGAAATGTACAGCATATGTATTGGTATTTGAAGTTGTTAATTAAATTTTCTTCACCCTACCCTATAACCACATATAATCCATTCCACGTGAAATTGGTATGTGCAATCACAATTAACACCCCTGGACATTTGTCCTGTTGGTTCATACATATTTGCATGTATGTTGATGCATCTGCCCTGTTCATACATCAAAACCTGATGGCCTGTTGCCATCAATCAACCCTGCATGTTGTTGGACTGTGTATTGCTGTTCAAAATATGCATGTGTTATGCTTGCTGTTCAATGGTTTGAATATCTGGGTGTTTGGTTAATGGGAATACTAATGCATGCTGTTACAACTAATTGTGAATGGTATTGTACGTTACTAACCCAAACTGTGATGACATAATTCAAAACATAGGATGACAGGGAAGGCGGGTTCCAGTGGACCCACCTCTCCCACCTCAGCTGGTGAGTGCACCTGGCAGTAGTGCCCAGTCCGGACCCTCCTCCGGTGGCCCTGTGCCACCTGCGGGTGGAAGCACTGCAGGGGATGGGGCTCTTCCCCCCTCTGCAAGTGTGGCCGGAGGAGAACAACCACTCACCCTCCATAGTGTCCGGACTGTGGTGCGTAGGGAGATCCAGGAAGCTGTTCTTGGGCCCCTACGCCAGCTTGAGGCACAGGTGGCACAACTAACAGGTGTGCCTGCTGCCCGGCCTACACAGCCCCCAGCACAGCCCTGTCCTGGGCTGTGAAGGCACAGTGGCAACTGCCCATGGGTGGGGATATCAGTTCCACTGTTGCCATCTGTGGGCTCATGGGCTCTAGATATCCAAACATCCATCCCCGTCAATTGTGTAACCCCCCCACATGTGTCATACACCGCCCCTATATGCATCTTGTTTGTCTTGTCTGTTGACCTACCCAACCTACCTCCCCAGCTATACCGACTTCCTGTACATTACATACCACTCTCACCTGAAAAAAAAAAAAAAAAAAGGGGCACTCTGTACCCACAAAAAAATAACGACCCATACATAGCTGCCAAGTTCGCACACATGTCTGCTGGACATGGAAACTGTCAATTACAATTGGCTGTACAACAAGTATTATTGTTGTCCTCACACCTCTCTCAGGGGTGGAAGGTTTCAAATGTCACACCAAATTACAAACATATGCACAGCTGTTGCTGATGAAGAAATGGGCAGCTATGTGCCTTACCTACATCCCTCCTGCAAAACCCGAGCTTGTTTCCCTACTGTCTTACCCTCTTTGTGACCCCTTTTTCACCACTTTCCTGTCTCCCCATTTTCATTTCTTTCAAAGAAAATAGCACGGGTGTGCGCAAGAGTAAGCACGTTTAAGCGGTTGTAAGCGGGTGTGCGCGGAGCTGAATGTCAGTTCGCATGCGTGAGCTCCGTGCAAACCAGTGCTAACCCAGTTACAACTGCTTAAAAGTGCCTTAGTCACTCTGAATGACAAGTCCTGTAGTCTGCTCAAAAGCAAAATAAAATCCCACTGTCAGTCCCGAACCCAGGAAACAGTAGTCTGCATAACTTACCACTAAGCCATGACTGTTATATAAGAACATTGTGCTACAATAAATATATCATGTAATAGTAGGAATGAATGTAAAGGGAATATAGGATGTGTAGTACACAAAGCATGTCATGTATATTTACTGTCAAATGTAGTGGATTTCTAGAATAGTAGTGTGTGAACAGAAACAGCCATGCTAGCTGGTAGCTAGTAGGTAATAATGTCACTGTAGCACCTTGCAAGCCACACACATACTCACAGCAGGATAATCACTGCCCATACCCCACAACCTCTTACAGGAACACATCCGGACTAAGTAATAAAAATGTGGAGCAAGGGGCCAAAAACAGGGACACATTCCAAATAATGCTACAACAAACTTAGACAGTTCAGAGAGTAACAGGTTCTGCATTTTGTTGGATGTTTGGAAGGGTATGAAGTCTGAAACTTAAATGTTTGTCACTATAGTCTGACTTGAGCCCAGAGTGATTTCCCAGAAAAAGCTGTTTATGAGATATTGACCAAAATATGAGGCAAAAATGTGGACAACCTGCAAATATCTGTACATTTGAGAGGTCTGACACTGCCATATTTGAATAGTTAAGAGCCTAGACATAGCAACAATGACTGAGTTACAGGGATGCCCCACAGACTCCCTGTGAAATGTACAAACAGTAGGCAGAAAGGTGTTACAACATATGCAATGGTAACTATGAAGTACCGAAAGTATGCACCACTTGCACGGTAGAAATAGTGTAGTAATACATATGCTCATGCTGTCCCACAGTCACAACTGCAGAATACCAGACAATTTAATGGGTGTACCCCACTAATATGTACCATTCCATGAGGCAGATAAAAGATGCACCTGAGAGTCTCTGGGGCCTGCTCAGCAGCATACTCAAATACCCTAATAGATGTCAAGGCCCACATCATGGCCAGACCACACTGCATGCAGTAACACCCTAGCAGATATAGCAAGCATTCCAAGGTGTGAATGTACATGGAAAATAGGAAAGCCACAGCAACACACTACAGTCAAGACACCTAGCAGGCATACAAGTAGTGAATGTGAAGGGCAAATATTGAAGCCATAGCAACAAAGTGCAAGAGCCACTGCTATACACCAGTTACACCACAAGTCCCACAAGAAAGCACACACACCCACATTAACAGTAGTAGTAGTCTTAAGTGTCAGTGTACATACACACTTAATACAGGAAACTGGAGAAATGAATGGAGAAATGTTAATCTACAACACAGCCAGAAATATGAGAGAGATACTAACCTTTACACTCACAGAACAGTGTCCACAGCATACCAGCATGGTCCCTGCCCTTAAAATCTGAAAGGGCTACACCTATCTCACATACCTTTTTATAGCACTGTCCTCAAATCACAGTGAGAACTGCAGTCAGTACACAACTGGCTGCATGCAATTTGCAAATGCTGGCTAACAATTGGTGCAGAGGCCATCACATGGACATATGCAGATACCTACAAAAGCATGCTGTACTCCCAGTCCACACATGCAATACTTTCATTGCACCCTGTAGAGGTAGGGAGAGACAGAGAGAGAGAGAGAGAGAGAGAGAAAAAAAATAAATAAATAAACATACACAAACAAAACCAGTCAGCAACAACCACTTGAAAGCTGACAACTGGCAAGCGGAGCAGGAGGACACGAAACCAGACGGCAACACAAGCAGCTGTGACAAACACAGGTAATGTAAAGTAATACTATAAAAGTCAACATACTGTGAACCCTCCATATGTGTCATTGGTCTGTATCTATATGTATATGAAGATGTGCATAGGGCAGGGGACATACAGCAACTATCAGTGAAGGCTGTACATACATATGCATGTGAGGGCATCTATCTGCACATATCAATGTAGGTTGAATGTAGGTTGTAGTGCAATGTACAAAGTAGGTTTCACAGTTATGTATGTTTAGCAGTATGTTAGTGTGTGTATACAGTTTTGTAAACAAACATGTTGATATACCTATCTATCATATGGATACGTATGTATGTCAATATATGTATATATATATATATATATATATATATATATATATATATATATAAAATATGCATATATGTATACATACATAGAGAGGGATGTAGGAATACATAGACAGATGTAGATAGAATATGTACAAACATATATCTGTAATACACACATACAGATATAGATATATGTAGATACATATACATAGACAGACAGATCTGACTATCTACAGGTATGACTGTATATGACGATCTCACACTCCCCTGTCCCACCCCCTCTGTCACTCTCACCCCCTCTCTGTCACCCCCCCCATATCTATAGCAATATATGTACATCAATATATATATATGTGTATATGTATACAGATATATATATATATATATATATATATATATATATAGAGAGAGAGAGATGTATATATATATATATTCTGAGTGAGGCACATGTGTACAAATGTCTTGCAACAGGTGCCTGGTGACAAAGGCATGGAGTGAACACCAGTGTCAAAACTGGAGTACCATACCCCATTTCAAATCACCTACACCAGTAACCACCAGATATGTGATTGGCTGCCCACCACTGCATGTGTCAGGGGTGAACAGGGTCATAAATGTGTACAATAGTCCCCCCAATGATATTCACAGTGGCACACTATTCCTGGAATACCTGCACATGGTATGTGTCAGCAGACATGGTGTGTCAGCTATGGACATGTAGGTCAGTGTACCCCTCCACACCACACAATGGCTGCCATGGTATGTACCTCACATGACAGCTACAGATATGGAGAAGGGCACAGTGACATGTACAACACTGTGACAATGCACTCAAACACATTACCAATGCACAGTGACTGACAACACCACAGAGTACACACATACTACCCACATAGAGGTTACCACTCCTGGATTTACATACTTAAGTCACACCCATGACAGATGTCCAACAACCATAGTAACATCTCACACCATCCACAACCTAAATGACTGTTGTGTGTCGTCCATGACACTGCAGTAGAGAGCACATGGTGGAGGTAGAGGTTCCCACCCACAGATAAGACATACCCTGCAATAAACCACGCAGCTTTAAGAAGCAAGACTCCCCATGAGTACATGTCACACATACCCCTGCTGAATGTTAGTCAAATAGGTAATATGCCATATGAGTCACCCTGTGTAACTGTTTGACAGGAGCAGGTACCATCACATCACATGTGTCACAATGGTCAGGGTAGCAGAACAGTATGCTGCTGTAGTCCCAGGGGCAATAGCATATTGTATTGTATTGTATTGTAATGTATTGTATTGTGTTGTATTGTATTGGTATGTAGAGGTGCCTCCTTCGTGGAGTGGAACCACTGCTGCTGTACGCCAGTGTACAGGTACATATCCTGTAGTCAGGCTAGTGTTACATAGCACTTCTATATGTGTGTTTAGCTCCTCTTGGAGTTCATGTAGCATGCAACCGGGATAACATCAGGTCCCATTCATGTTGTGTTTTCTGCTTTTCTGAGGGCGGCTCTCACCTGGACATCTGTGATGACATGGAGGTTACAGTCAGCTGGGATAAGTATGTCTTAGTTTGGGGGAGAGGGGGGAAACCTGCACTGAACCTGTCTGCCACAATGTTGCCAATATCTGTGGGTTCAGTGAATTATTTGTTGTTGTGTACTAACTATGAGCATATTGGAGGGTTTCTGACCAGGTTGCTAACATAACTGAAGAAGGTCTTGTGGTTATCTGTAGTGTCCCTGTTGATTTCCCACTCAAAGTTGCCCATGGATGTTTGTATGAGAGAAAATAGCTCCTTACTAGTGCTGATCAGACATGCCTTCCCTTTATGGAATTATGCTCTGTCTTGCAGTAGCTTCCATCTTTTGTTATACAATCTGCCTATGGCTGGGGTCCACCAGACAGGATGCTGTCCCTTTGTGGAGAGTGTCTTGGTCTTATATGGGATTGCATGATCCATGTATTCTCAGTGATGTCCGTAGAAATCATTTGTGAAGGGGTCAGCATTGTGGGTTGTGTCTTCCACTGGCCCAGTGGGCTTAAAGGATACCATGTCAGTGTTACGAAGTGTAAAGTTTGCATTTGAAATGTTATTCACTGTAGTCGTTTGTGCTGGTGGTGGAGGTGGGATATGTATATCCAGGGCAATTAGTTTGTGGTCAGCTCACAGTAGTTGATGATGTACCCCATACAGTACCTCGATACAAACCCCCAGAGTGAGGAGGTGCTTTGGACCTGAATCAGTGTTCTGACTGCTGGGGTTTGGTAGTATGTCGTATGGAGTGTGCCAGGTACTGTTGCACAGTTGTTGGCTGAGCACTGATACCTGGCCATTTACATGTGTATCCACCAATAGACAGACAGATGCTATATATGTAAGATATGTTGCATCACAACAGTCGAGTAGCATGTGTAGTATGTGTGCCAAATTCTGCTGACATATTTTGCTGATATCATGTTATTTCCTATTTCAGGACCATGGCTCACCAGCGCAATCCAGCGTACTCTGCAGCTGAGGATGAGGAGATACACCAGAGCCTGGTGCGGGATTATACAATACTCTTTTCCCGCACCAGCCAGAATCAGCAGGAGAGGGCTGCACTGTGGCAAGACCTGGTCCGTCGGGTAAATGACATAGGCATGCATAATAGGACATATGAGCAGGTACGACATAACTGCAGTGATTTAATCAGAAATGTCCGTCAGTGTGCGTCGGATATCCACAGGCAACAGGTTGCCACAGGTGGTGGGGTGGCTACACATCCCCCACTCACCAGACTGGAGGGACTACTCATAAGTGTTGTGGCTGCAGCCTGCCAACAACAACAACAGCAGCAGACCTGCATTATGATGGAGGCTGGAGCCACACAGCAGCAAGACTACGAGCATGCAGGTAATATGCCATATGTATAGTTGACTGTTGTGTACACTGGTAGTTAATGCATGTGTGAGGTGTGTCCTTGGTTTGTAGCTGTCATCATAGTATTTAATGTGCAAGTGTGATATTCTCAATATCAGCAGCTGACCTGTGAAAGGCAACTGTTGTACTACTGACCTGTATCATACTCAGTAACAATGGCACAGTTGTGCCCACTGACATTAATTTTCTCACTTCTGCAGGTCCCTCCGGTGTAACAGCAATGCAGCCTGTCCATGCTGGTGAGTGTGTATTAACAATACCTTTAATAGTCTTGATAGTAATAGTAATATTAGGCTCACTGAGTAGTGCTCTGTGTATGCATGCAGGAGTGTCTGTGTCTGTGTGTCGATATCTCACATACTGAGTAGTGTGCAAGTGTGCAACTGTGTGCATGTGTGCATGTGTGCAACTGTGTGCACCTGTGCATGTGTGCATGTGTGCACCTGTGCATGTGTGCATGTGTGCACCTGTGCATGTGTGCATGTGTGCACCTGTGCATGTGTGCACCTGTGCATGTGTGCACCTGTGCATCACTGGTAAAATTGTGTAGACATTGTAAACTGTGTTTCCTGTTTCCCTCCCACAGGTTCTGGTGCTGCTCTGGTGTCATGCAGCAGGGAATCTGAATCAGGTGCCATGGGTACTGATAATGATGACATCTGTGTAATGGCACAGGAAGGCATGCCAGGGTCCGTCATTGGTCAGGCAATTGACAGTACACAGCTGTCAACCCCATCAATGCGCACAGTTATCCTGCCAATACACCCTTTGTCACCAATGTCCCTAGGTGATGGACAGGATACAGTGGGCATTGACCAGGGTAATGTGGTATCTGTGGCACATGCTTCCCCACACAGCAGCCATGGGCATGGCCCTGAGATGGTACCACACAGACAGATGTCCAGGGGCTCTCGTGGGAGCATCCGTGGGCGTACTGCCCCTGTCAGATGTGCCCAGCTATGTTTCGGGCTGTCATGCAGGCACAGTCACGTATGGAACGGTACACCAGACAGGGTCTGAGGGAGCTGACAGCATGTCGCACAACCATGACTGACAGTATGCGTGACATTGCGGCTGCCATCTGTAATTTCACCGATGTCATAGACAGACGTTGTGGGGACATATTAGACCGGTTCCACAACTACATGTCCATGAGCCAAGGCGATGGTGGATGGTTGAGGCGTCGATGTGGGCGTATGCCAGCAACAGCAGCAGCTGGCAGTCGTCGCGGATGACAACAGGGCCGCGGCTGCCCCCGTAGTGCCAGCAGCAGCCCCAGCAATGCTGGTTCTGTGCTGTCATCAGACCGCCCCAAGTGACCACGTGCATGTGGCTCTGGACAGGCCCGACAGGGATCTGTGTCCAGTCAATGAACACCTGCTTCTGATGACAGTACCCAGTCTGGATTGGTACCGGATACGGTCCGTAGCACCCCTGCAAGGCACAGGTACCGTGTCCGTGGCCAGAGACACTGATCTGTATGACCTGGCAGGTACAGTCTGTGGCTGTCCACAAACACCAGTATATGGCAGCCATGAGGTGGAACTGTGTGCATCCATACACACATGCAAATTGACAACACCTAGGGCTACCGCATACACGCACACACTGCATCAACATTGCCCCACCTTGTACTGCTGTCCCTCACCAACACACATACACATACATGTCAATTGGTGGTATCAGTGGGAGACTCAGGCATACTAAGTTCACACCCTGTGCATATGATGAAACTGTGCCACCTCCTGCAATCTGTATCATCAGTGCAGGTACAGGTTAACATGTTGCTGACGCACAGGGTGACTACATAGATGTGTAGTAATAGTATCATGTTGTTAACAGTACTGTGTGCTGATATAATTGTGGGTATATCCCAGCATGCCTGATGCAGTAAGGGTATGATTGTCTTGTACTGTTGTCTACACCCATGGTGAGTACCATAGTGTATCATCTGCACATGTTGGCATACTGGTGGTAAGGATGTCAACAGAAGGCTACATACATAGGTAGCACAGGGGATAAGGTAATGAAAGTATTGATACGCAATGATGGACATGTAACCTGCAAGTGGCATGTTGCCCACACTGGACTCTGCAATGCGGATGTTTGAGGATGTTGATATGTGTGCAGTACTACACGACTGGTACAGGACACACAGGAGCACCCTAGCACTGCAAGCTCACATCTCATACCATGCTAGACAGCCCCAACACACAAAACTAACTGTCATAGGAGGGAGAGTCCCCATAAATGTCAGGGATACTGTGGTGGCAGGCCAGGTAGCATACATCCTACTAAGTATGGAACCACTGAGTGAAGGCTCAGTGTCTGTTATTTGACATGTGTATTACTGCAGGTATGAGCACCTGGGTTTCCATCCAGTTATTGTACATCCTGACGGTACATGGTCTGTACACTTGTGTGTGCTGAGACTGGACTCTAGCCATCTGACCTGTGTATTTCCATGTACATGTGTATAGTGCCTGCATATTTGCACTATTACCTACTGGAAGTGGTACAGCTTGTTTGTTGTACAATGGACTACATTCAGCCCTGCTTACTGTAGCTTTGTTTGCATGTATGTTTGTTTGCAGTTACCCTGGAACACTGATCCCACCTGCAATGCAGAGTTACAGAGCTTCTGTGGACTCCTAGTGACATCTGCATAGCTTACTATATGTATGTCCATGTCTCACTTGACAGAATGTCACTGTTTGTCCTGTTCACATGTACGTTGCCTGTGACACATTGCATATGACTTACCTGGCATTTGTCCATGTGAGCAGTCATATATGGCAGTGTTAACTAATCACAGGCACTACACCCTCACATACTCACCTTCTGTTGAACCACCTGCTTCGCTAGGGACGGCTTGCACCTGTCACCCCTGGGCTTTCGGATATTGACAAAGGCTCTTGCTACCCCCATAGTGCCTTTTTTAGGCAAGGCTCAAAAGACAAACCCACCTCCATAGGTATCACAAGGGATAAGAAACTAAGAGTAATGCTACTCAACGCCAGAAGTATAAACCTCAAGATGCACACACTCGAAACTCTCCTTAGTATGGAGAACATTGATATCTGTGCAGTAACAGAAACCTGGTTCAGGGCTCCCGAGAGCACCCCAGCACTACCAGGTTATGCCTCATACCATGCTTTTCGGCCCCAAAACTTGGACCGAACCACAAAAGGAGGGGGAGTATCGATATTCAAAGATACCCACACCTCCAGGTTGGTGGCAAAGCACGAAGCATCAGAGACTATCCATGTGCAACTAACAGCGGGTAAAACTGCCTTCAGTTTATAGCCTGCTACAGACCACCCTCCCAAACCCATGAACCCCACTCGGCCTTCCTGAGAACACTGGAAAATATGAAGGTCTCTCCAAACACCATTATATTGGGCGACTTCAACTACCCAAACATAGACTGGGAGCATTACTCTAGCTCCAACACCCTAGCCCAAAGGTTCCTAGAATTTATAAACTCAAATGCTATGGAACAACTTGTTACCACTCCCACAAGAGGGGAAAACATACTGGACCTGATCATCACCAACATGGGGACTCTATGCTCCAGACCAGAAGTGTATCCCTCACTGGTAAGATCAGACCATAAACTAATCTCACTGGATATTCACATCCCGACCCCACCCCCTGCCCAGAAAACCACAGAGAAAAACTTCTCTAAAGCAAATTTCACACTCCTCAAAACCGAGGTGGAATCCTTCAAAGCCCCCGAGCCTGTGGAAAATATGGCCCAGACCGCAGAATCCTTTATAAATGCATTCTATGAACACCTTCAGGAATGCATGGATCATGCGATCCCTAATAAAACCAAGACCCAATCCTCCAAAGGCAAACGTCCTGTCTGGTGGACCCCAGCCATAAACAAACTATACAATAGAAGGAGGAAGCTACTAAATGATAGAGCAAAATCCCAAAAAGGGAAGGCATCACTGATCAGTATTAGCAAAAAACTCCGGGCACTCATAAAATTGTCTAAGGCCAGGTTTGAGAGAAAAATTGCACAGGACACTAAGGATAATCACAAGGCTTTCTTTAGTTATGTTAAGAACCTGGGTGGTAATTCCCAGTTATGCTCAGAATTAGTCCAAAATGACAAAAAATACACCAAACCCACAGACATTGCCAACATCCTAGCTGACAGGTTCAGCACAAACTTCTCCCCCCTCTCCACACCAAAAGGGCAAATATCTATCCCAGCAGAGTGCTGCCCCCCCCCTGACATCTCAGATGCTCAGGTAAGAGCCCTCTCCAAAGCAAAAAACACAGCATCAATGGGACCAGACGGTGTCCCAGGCTGTGTCCTACATGAACTCCAAGAAGAGCTAAACCCAAACATAAAACTACTGTTCAATCTCAGCCTTACTACAGGATATGTGCCCAAAGAGTGGCATACAGCAACAGTGGTCCCTCTCCATAAAGGTGGTGCCTCAACGGATCCTGAAAACTATCGCCCCATAAGCCTGACTTGCTTGGTCTGCAAAGCTATGGAAAGGATCATCATGGACCTCATAAATAAAGATATTGGGGACCTACAGACACTGGATCCTACCCAGTTCGGCTTTGTTAAGGGCAGATCCTGCCTCTTAAACCTGGTTGATTTCTTTGAAACAGTCACCAAGGCCATTGACGAGGGGAAGGTGGTCCACACAGCCTACCTGGACCTCGCAAAAGCCTTTGATACAATACCCCATTCGGGCATTATAGATAAGCTCACCAGTTTAAATATAAACACCTATGTCACTAGATGGATTGCAAACTGGCTCAAGGACAGAACCCACATGCTTAGAATTGCTGGAGCCATGTCAGACTCCAAACCAGTTACAAGTGGTGTCCCACAAGGCTCAGTCATGGGACCTCTCTTGTTCGGTATATATTTCTCGGAGGTACAGGCCAACACAGAAGGACTGTGGCTGACCAAGTTCGCAGATGACTGCAAACTGGGCGCCATAATCGATTCTCCAGCCGACACAAGCATCCTCCAAAAGGGCCTCATAGAAACAGACAACTGGTGCCAGAGCCATGGCCTCAAGCTAAATGCCAAAAAGAGTATAGTCATCCCCTTTGGCAAAAACAAAGTTCCCACAAATTACCACATAGGTGGTAATCCATTAAGTACAGAAGAAGTAATTAAGGACCTGGGGACCCAAGTTGATAGCAATCTCTCATTTGACAACCACGTGGCCAAAGTGGTTAGAAAAACATTTTATATAACCCACCTAATCATGAAGGGATTCACATCTAGATCAGGGGAGGTCATCGTACCTGTTTACTCATCCCTCATCAGGCCCATAACTAAGTACAATGCCCCTTTTGGGATGTACCTTACCAGACACCTGCAGCAACTGGAAAGACCCCAAAAGTATCTCACCAAGAGGATCAAAGGGCTCAAACAGATGCCATATGCTGCCCGGTTAAAGAAACTCCAGCTCTACTCAGTGGCATACCGCCTGTTCAGAGGCGATCTGTGCCTGACGTACAAAGCCATGTCCAACCCGGAATTAATGGACATGCTGCACCTCAGAAAATCCAAATCCCATCGAGCTATGTGCTTGAGAGACTTGAACCTCAGCACTGAAATAAATAGGACATGCTGGAGGGACAGATTCATAACCCAGAGGCTCCCTTCACTCTGGAATAAAATCCCAGTCCAGGTTAGGCAGAGTCCCTCATTGACTCTCTTCAAGAGGAATCTTGATGAGTGGATGGGAGATCATAGGTTTACCCCGGGTATCACTTCTGTGTCACTGTTAGACAGAGGCACAGTATACTAACCTCAAAAAAGGGCATAGCAAAATAAATTTAAAATGGGTGGTGAAAGCCAAACACATTCTGGCTAGGCTTATAAATGCCCTAGGGCAGATAGCCTAGTATGAACCTATGAACCTGTGAACCTTTGATCCTATATACCTTGTTCCCCATTGGCCCTATGTGCTGTTAATCACCATGGCAATCACAATACTGTGGTAGCATGTGCAAAGGTCACTTGTCAGTCACCTCTATGGTACAGTTGTGGAATATGTGGGTCATGTGGCAATGTCACAGCTGCCACATGTACACAGTCAACCCTCTCCCCTACACATGGACGTACAACACATGTATGAGATGCAACCACATAGCCAAACTGGGGACTAAGCACTCTGAGCCCAGTACTGGCATAACCTGTCAGGTGGCATGAAATACTACAGTGACTACAATACCAGTCTGATGTAGACCTACACTGACATCAATCCAAACACGTGAACACACTGGGCCATTCATGGAGCCTCAGAATAGCATCCTGCCCGAGCAGCAGACACCTCTGCAGCTAGCACACAGGCATACATTAATCCGGAACACAGCACGTGCAACACATAACACACAAATCCTGTGTGCCAAACAGTCACAGCCTGTACGGCTAGACAACACACCTGCTACAATTGTGTTAGGTACCTTTATTGTCCGGTACAGTGAGGTCCCGCTCACCAGGCTGGACAAGGTGAAGGTCACAGTGATATGCCCGTGAGGCACTATGGACCACCACATAACACAAGCATACAGGTCAGTCAGAGGCATGGACACATATTACTCAGTCATTGTCCATGCCACTATGGCTGACCTGTGATGTACCTCCCTGGGCTACATGATAGGGAACATGGAAGGGCTCCCTGAGCATGTGGCACAGGCTGGTATGACCCTGACCTTGGTTGGCATCATACCCTCACCAGGAATGCTGACGTATTACTGAATGCTGATGAATTACTGTAGCTACAACACCCTAGCTGAAAGCTTCCTAGCATGTAGTCACTGCATTGCTATGGAACAACTTGTTACCATTCCCACAACAGGTGAAAACATGCAGCACCTGTTCACCAACAACATGTAGACTATATGCCCCAGACCAGATGTGTATCCCTCGCTGCTAGGATGATAACATATACATCTCACACTGTATATACACATACCACATGCAGCACCCGCACAGAAGATCACGGTCACAATGTTATCCAGTGCAAATGCCATGTATTCACATGTGGCAGGCGTCAGACATGGGAACTATTGAAGGTCACAGGTACATATGTGTATTTGGCACACACATACATCATCTGTGTCCCATGCCGTTACTGGTTTAATCGATGTCATGCATTATTGTGAACAACAACCTACACACATGGGCATTCTTTGTGACAAAAACACACGTGGCATGTGTGGAATTCAAAGCCATAACTAACTGTGCTATGACAGTAGTAAGAGACGCAGTAGCAGAGCATGCTATTTGCATTACTGGGAGATTTGCCCTCTTCCGCTGTACTTGTAGGGTGCTGACATCATCTCTGTGTAGAGATTGGAATATGCAGCAGCTGGTGTGTTGTACTGGTTGGCAAAAGGGTCAGTTCTTTCACACACCCTACTTCCACCCCCCCCACCCCACACCACACACACACACACTTGCCATTTGCAGGATTCAAACCCCTACCTAACAATGTTATAAAACACAAGACGAATGCATTAGTACAGCACGCTATTTGCATTACTTGGAGGTTTCTCTTCTCCTGCTGTACTTATAGGGTGCTGACATCATCAGTGTTTAGAAAGGGGAATGTGCATCCTGTTGTGTGTTCTCCTACTTACCAAAAGGGACATTTCCCTCACACAGAATTGCACACACACTAACCCTGCTCACCCAAACTTGCAGGATTCAAACCCCTACCCAACTATGTTATGGAACACAAGATGGACACATTAGCAGAGTGCGCTGTTCGTATTACTGGAGGTTTCTTTTCTCCTGCTATACTTATAGGGTGCTGACATCATCAGTGTTTAGAAAGGGGAATGTGCATCCTGTAGTGTGTTCTCCTAGTTGCCAAAAGGGACATTTCTTTCATACAGAATTGCACACACACTGAGAATTTGCAGGATTCAAAACCCTACCTAACTACATTATGACAGTTGAGATGGACGCATTAGCGAAGCGTGCTATTCGCATTACTGGTAGGTTTCTTTTCTCCTGCTGTACTTATAGGGTGCTGACATCATCAGCGTTTAGAAAGAGGAATGTGCATCCTGTAGTGTGTTCTCCTAGTTGCCAAAAGGGACATTTCTTTCATGCAGAATTACACACACACTAATCTCCCTCCACACACACTGAGCATTTGCAGGATTTAAACCCCTACCTAACTATGTTATGACACTCAAGACAGACACATTAGCAGAGCTCACTATTCGCATTACTGGGAGATTGCCCTTCTCCTGCTGTACTTATAGGGTGCTGACATCATCAGTGTTTAGAAAGAGGAATGTGCATCCTGTACTGTGTTCTCCTAATTGCCAAAAGGGACATTTTTTTCATACAGAATTACACACACACTAATCTCTCTCCACACACACTGAGCATTTGCAGGATTTAAACCCCTATCTAACTATGTTATGACACTCAAGACGGCCGCATTAGCAGAGTGCGCTTTTCGCATTACTGGGAGGTTTCCCTTCTCCTGCTGTACTTATAGGGTGCTGACCTCATCAGTGTTTAGAAAGGGGAATGTGCATCCTGTAGTGTGTTTTCCCAGTTGCCAAAAGGGACATTTCTCTCATACAGACTGGCACACACACCAACCCCGCTCACCCACACACACTGAGCATTTGCAGGATTCAAACCCCTACCTAACTATATTATGACACTTGAGGGGGACGCATTAGCAGAGCGCACTATCCAACTTACTGGGCATATGTTCTGCACCTGCAGTATTTATAGGGTGCTGACATCATTATTTCTACAGAGGTATGTACATCTAGTACTACCTCTCAGGTGGGGGATAGCATATATATATATATATATATATATATATATATATATATATATATATATATATATATGCATTTGCAGCCACCTACTTCAGGGTCAGATGTGCACATCGCACTGGCAGGTTATATTCTATACCATGCTTCATGACCACAGAACCTATAACACACAACACAACCAGTTCAGACCACCCCTCCCACATCCAGGACACACACTTTGCTTCCCTGGGAACAGTGCCAAGATATGCAGGTGTTCACATACACCATTCCAGTTGTTAACGTCAGGTACAGGTATATTGTGTGTGGGAACTACTCAGGCCTCTACAACATTACCCTACAGCCACTACAATTTGTGAGTCCATGTGCTATGGCAGAACCACTCACCACAGCCACAAGGGGGAATACATATTGCACCTGACCATCTGCAACATGGGTACTCACTGTTCCACACCAGAGGTAGACCACCATTGTTGATATCTGACCATACCCACCTTTCCCTGGAGATCCATATCCCATCCCCACCCCCAGGCAAGGTTGTCACTGCAAACAAAGCATATTTATCAAAAGCAGACTTTACACTTGTGAAGACTGGGGTGGAAGACTTCAAAGGACCCATGCTGGGGGAGTATACAGGCCACTCTGCATAATCCCTGACAATTGCATTCTATGAGCATGTGGAAGGTTTGCATTGATCATGCTATCCCAAATATACCCATGACTGCTCCACAACAGGACACCTGTCAGGTGTACACCAGCCATATATGAGCTGTCCAACAGACAGAGTGAGCTAATACATTGCAGAGCAGTAGCCCACAGAGGGAGGACATCTCTGAACAGTACTGGCACGACACTTCAATCTCTCATAATCATCACGACAAAGTGTTGACAGTGAAATTGTCCAGACAATGCAGATAAGGCTCCCCTCAGTCTGTTATTGACGCCCACTTACTGTTAGAGGTCCTCACCAACCCTCTTCCAGCACACACCAACAACATGGATGTGGCTTAGCAAATTCAACCCCTGGGATCTCCACTGTGTCCCTGCTTGACAGAGGCACAGCACACTAGCCTCACATGGTGCCTTATGTGACCTACTTTACAGTGGCACAGTAGCCTACTGTACTGGGGAGGCAGACGCCAAGCACACTCTGGCTAAGCTGTCATTCCCTAGGGCAAACAGCCTAGTGTTGGCCTCTACACCCATATGTTTAATTGTCAGATGCACAATATTTGTTGCTGATAGACTGTTTGCAGGTCTTTATTGCCATAGCATTCCCTGTTTCTATGAACAACTTGTGTATCTGTGGAAGATGTTTGAATATGAGAGGGATCCACTATATCACGTATGTCTCTGTAGTCATTTAACTGTGTGCACTGGGCAGATTTCTGTAATGTGGTTGGTTCCTGGAATAACACGTACAAATACCGGATATGTGTGGCCAACTGCTAAACTGAGATTTGGCCTAAGTGTGTGAGCATGCCCAGTTCAGGCTTTCCATGGCATGTTGTCTGACATATGTCTCATTTATCAAAGTGTGCAAGCATGCCCAGTGTGAGCTTTCCATATGTTGAACTCTGCAGCCTACCACATTTGTGGATGAGTGTGAACTTCAACAATATCTCATGTTTATGGTTGTGTGTTGTGTGTCATGTTGTGTAGTTACTGTCCAACTGCTTTGTGTCTGAACACAACAGGGATTATACTGTGCCTGCAGGGTTTGCATGGGATACTTTGCATACAGTTGTCAACATCCTTTCATACTGACCTAACACTGTAGTACTGTATAGTGTACTGGTTCAGTACTTTCACTGTGGTGGACAGTATCCTGGGCTTTAGTCCTATCACTGCTTTACATTTTCATAGTGAGCACAACAGCCTGGTTAGGGGCCAGTTGTGCACATCTCACCATGTTGCATTATGTTCAGATACGAACTACTTAAACCAGGCTTGTCCAACATTGGTAGTGTATTCCACAACATAGGTGTACATTAGCAAACACTAGCGATGTGCCCTAGGCCATTTCTAATGCTAGTCGGAGAGTGTGTTTGTCCTTCGACACACATTGTAAGTGGAGTTTGCCATGACATATGTCATGGTTAGTATACTGTGCCTCCGTCTACCCGTGACATAACAGTGATACCCAGGGTAAACCTACCATCTCCCATCCACTCATCAAGATTCCTCTTGAGGAGAGTTGATGAGTGACTCTCTGGCTAACCTATACTGGGAGTTTACTCAAGAGTGGAGGTGGCTTCTGTGTTATGGATCATTCAGTACAGCTTGTCCTATGTATGTCAGTGCTGGGGTTCAGGTCGCTCATGTGCATAGCTCACTGCCATTCAGATTGTACAAGGTGAAGCATGTTCATTGATTCCAGCTTGGACATGGCTTTATACATCAGGCACAGCTTGCCTCTGGGTGGGCAGTATGGCAGTGTGTGGAGCTGCAGTTTGTTTAATCAGGCAACACATGGCATCTGTTCAAGCTCTTTGATACTCTTGGTGAGGTACTTTTGGGGACTTTACAGTTGATGGAGGTGTCTGCTGAGGTACATCCCACAGGGGCTATTGTGGTCAATTGTAACGCTGATGAAGGATGACTGCAGAGCCACAATGATCTCCCCTTATCTAGCTCTGACAACCTTCATGATTAGGTGGGTATATGGTATGTTTCTGTAACCACTACAGCCACATGCTTGTCCAATGCAGGATATCTATCAACTTGTGTCCCCAGGTCTCTCATTACATGTTAAGTACTTAATGGGTTAACACCTATGTGGTAATTGGTGAGCACTTACTGTATATCCACAGGGGTTGACTATACACTTTTATGCAATTAGCTTGCTAACATGGCTATGGCACCAGTTGTCTGTTTCTATGTGGCCCTTTTGTGGGATGCTTGTGTCAGCTGGAGGGTCAGATATGGTGGCCAGTTTGTAGTCCTCTGCAAACATGTTCAGACACAGTCCTTCCACTTCCATGTTGGCCTGTACCTATGGGACATATATACCAAACGAGGGAGGTCCCAGGACCAAGCCTTGTGGGATGCCAGTTATATCTGGTTTGTAGTCTGACATGGCTGCAGCATGTCTGACCATGTCAGTTCTGTCCTTGGTCTGGTTTGCAACCCCTCTACTGACATAGGAGTTTATATTTAAGCTGGTGAGCTTATCTATAATGAACACGTGGGGTATTGTATGGAAGCCTTTGCAAGGTTCAGCTATGCTGTGTGGACCAAATTGCCCTCATCAATGACCTTAATGACAGTTTCAAATGAGGCACACATGTTTAAGGGGCAGGATCTGCACTTAAGAAAGCCACACTGGGTAGGGTCAGTAGGTCCCCAATATCTTTATGTCTGCGGTACATGCTGATCCTTTCCATAGCTGTGCAGACCAAGCTTGTCAGGATTCTGGGGTGGTAGTTTGCAGTATCCATTCAGGCAACACCTTTGTTGAGAAGGACCACTGTTGTTGTACACTGCTCTTTGGGTACATATCCTGTGGTAAGGCTGACATTGAGCAGTAGTGTGATTTGGCATTCCATTCTTCTTGGAGTCCATGTTGGACTCAGCCCAGGACACCATCTCATACCATTGCTGCTGCATGTTTTGCTTTGTAGATGCTGGCTGTTACATCAGCATCTGCAATGTCAGGGGGCCAGCAGTCTGCTGGGATAGATATTTTGCATTCTGGTGGGGGGGGGGGTTGCACTGCACCTGTCAGGTTGGATGTTGGCAATATGTGTGTGTGTTTGGTATGTTCTTTGTAATATTTGAGTGATTCAGAGCATATCTGTGAATTCCCAACAAGGTTCCTACCACCAGTTAAGAAAGCCTTGTGATTATCCTTAGTGTCCTTTACAATTTGTATCTTCATAGGTTCATAGGTTCATACTAGGCTATCCACCCTAGGGCATTTATAAGCCTAGCCAGAGTGTGTGTGGCTTTCGCCACCCCTTGCTATGTGAATATTATGGCCATTTATGATTTACTTTACTGTGCCTCTGTCTGGAAGTGACACAGTGAAGACCCCCAGTGTACATCTACGATCATCCATCCACTTGGCAAGATTCCTGTTGAAGAGCGTCAGTGAGGAGCTCTGCCTAACATGGAGTGGGATTCTGTTCCAGGGTGTAGGGAGCCTTTGGGTTATGTATCTGTCCCTCCAGCACATCCTATTTCATTATGTGTTGAGGTTGACATCTCTCACTCTCACAGCTCCGATGGCTTTGGGTTTTCTGGGGTGGAGCATGTCCATTACTCCTGTGTTGGACATGGCCTTGTACAACAGGCATACAATGCCTCTGTGTAGGCAGTATGTGACTGCATTCAGCTGGGGTGTCTACAGCCAGGCAGCATATGACATATATTTGAGACCCTTTATCCTCTTGGTGAGGTACCTTTGAGGTCTTTCTAACTGCTGGAGGGTGTCAGGTAAGGTACATCTCAAATGAGGCATTGTACTAGATTATGGGTCTGATAAGAGAACAGTATAGGGGCACAATGACCTCTGTTGACGTAGATGTGAATCCTTTCATGATACGGTGTCCAATATAGACAGTCTACCTAGCCACGTTAGCAATGTGAGTGTCACATAACAGGTTACTGTCCACTTGTGTCCCTAGGTCCCTGATTACTCCTTCCATACATAATGGTTTACCACCTATGTGGTAATTTGTTAGTATCTTGTTTGGTATTTGGTGGGACATTCATACTGTCCAGTTTCTTCAGGACGGCTGGGTGGGGTTCCTGTGTGTGAGAGTGTGGTCTGTAGCATGCTGCAGACTGTACAGCAGTTTTGCCTACAGTTAGTTGCACATGGGTGGTCTCCGATGCTTCGTGCATTGTCAGTAACCTGGATGTATGGGTGTCTGTGCTGAATATGGATACTCCCCCTCCTTTTATGTTTTGGTCCAGGTTTTGGGGCCATAACGCATGATATGAGGTATAACCTGGTAGTGCTGGTGTGCTGTCAGGAGGCTTGCTGCAGGTTTCTGTCACTGCACGGACATCAATGTTCTCCATACTGGGGAGGGCCTCAGGAGCATGCATATTGAGGTTTACACATCTGGCATTGGTCAGCATTACCCTTATGTTTCTTTCCACTTATGTTTTCTAGGGTGGTGGGTTAGTCTTTTCAGCCTTGCCTATGAAAGGCTCTATGGAGGTGGCAAAAGCCTTATCCAATATCCAGACGCCCAGGGGTAACAGGTGCAAGCCATCCCTGGAACAGCAGCGTGGCTTGTCAAGCATGACATCCCAAGCAGACAGATCCCCTTGGAATGACACCAGTAATTGTGCCACTTGTTAAAGCTGATCATTTTGTGTTTGTACTGTGGCATCATTCTTGGTGAGGGTAGGATGCTGCAAACGGTCAGTGTCATACCGGCCTGGACTACATAATCGGAAAGCTCATCTATGTCTCTTTTCATGTAGTCTGGGGAGGTACATCTCAGGTCATTCATGCCAGCATGGACAATGACTGCATCATATTTCTACTTGCTTTGGGGTGACCTGCGTACTTGTGTTATGTGGCGTATGGTAGCAGCCTACAGGCAGCTTACTGTACCCTTTCCCTTGTTCAGTCTGGAGAACGGGACAGCAGTGTGTCTGTCTATGGAGTCACCTATTACAACTGTATCAGGCATGTTGTTTCTCCTTCTGGCCTGTGACTGTTTGGCATACCAGCTTTGTGTACTATGTGCTGCATGTGCTATGTTTGGAGGTTGTGGTTGCTTTGGTGTCTGCTTTGGAGGCCTCTGTTGGTGTGGTGTGTTTGTAATTAGGGCCTCCGGGAATGTTTTTCTGTGTTTACGTCTTTGGTTTGCAGTTGTGATAGGTCTATGTGGGACTGGGTTTGTGGTGTGTTTGGTTGCCTTCTCCTCCTGACTAGTTTTGACAGTACTGGGTTGAGGGAGCTCAGCCTTCGGTTTGGATAAATGGTTGCATCTCTCACATATATTTGTATTTCTTGGGGGAGTTCAGGGTTGTCTGTGTACTTGGGGCAGCTGTAACATTGCCTCAAGATTCACAGATTCAACTTGTAGCTGGCCTTAGTGGATTGTATGTGTGGACATTTTATTGCCATACTACTGATCAGTGATTACTTCCCTTTTTATGTTTGCTCTATCATGTAGTAGCTTCTTCATTCTCTTGCATGGTTTGGTAATGGCTGGAGTCCACCATGCCAGATGCCTGCATGTATGGCATTGTGTCTTGGTTTTATTTGGGATTGCATAATCCAAGCATTCCTAGCAGTGTTCATGGAATGCCTGTATAACAGGTTCTGAGTGTGGCCCATATTTTGCACCTGCACAGGGCCTTTAATGGATTCCACATCAGTTTGGAAGAGTGCAACTTTTGCTTTACACATGTTTTTCACTGTGGTTTTCTGGCCAGGGACTGTGGTCAGGATGTGTACATCCAGTGTGATTACTCTATGGTCTGGTCTTACCAGTGAGGGATACACTTCTCATCTTGCCATCCAGTACCCATGTTGCTGATTATCACATCCAGTATGCTTACCCCTCTTGTGGGAGTGGTACGTTGTTCCTGGGCATTTTGGTTTATGGATTCTAGGAACTTTTGTCCTACAGTGTTGGAGCTAGTATAATGCTCCCAGTCTATGTCTGGGTATTTTCAGTCACACAATATAATGTGGTTTGAAGGGCTTGATATATCCATGTATTCCAACATAGGCCAGGTGCAGTTCCTGGTGTTAGGACGGTAGTCTGTAGCAGGCTATAAACTGGGAGGCAGTTTTAGCCACTGTTACTTGACCATGGCTAGTCCATGCTGCTTCTTGTTGTGGTACCAACATGGGGGTGTGGTTATCCTTGACAATTATTGCTAGTCACCCTCCTTTTGTAGCTTGTTCCATGTTTTGAGGCTGTACAGCACAGTATGAGGTGTAACCTGGCAGTGTTAGGGTGCTGTTGTGAGCCTTGACCCAGTTTTCTATTACAGGACAGATATCAACATTCTCCATACTGGGGGAGTTTAGACTGCATGCATCTTGCTGTTTAGACTTCTGGCATTGGGTAGCATTACATCTAGGTTCTTATCCCTTGTGATACCTATGGAGGTGGGTTTGTGTTTTGAGCCTTACCTATTCAGGGAACGCTGTGGGTAACAGCAGCCTTTGCCAGTATCCATAAGGCCTGGACTGATAGGTGCACGCCACCCCTAGCAGGTGGAGCATCATGTCATGTTCAGCATGTCATCCCAGGCTGCCACACATTGGATCCCCTTTGACTAACTGCAATACTTCAGCCAATTATTGCAATTGATCATCTCATCGTCATATTGTGGCATCATGCTTGGTGAGGGTAGGATGTTAGTCAGGGTCATCAAGTGTGCATATACTACATGGTGTTACATTGCTTAACACATGGCATTCATGCCTCAGGTGGTGCTGCAGGGCTGCCTCTGTCGGATGCACATACTACACTCCCTGTACATGTTTGAGAGCAGGTTATGTCATTTTAGGCATCCCTGTTATTATATGAGTGAGTCAGAGAGGGGTATCATTCCCAGGGTTCCTACTGAGCCAGTGTATGTGCTATGTGTTGCCTCTTTGCCAAGGCCAAGGCATACTGGGCACGCCTCCTTCTGCCTACTGGGGCAGGCTCAGGTTGTTCCTCCTCCGAGTCACGCTCTGCCTGTGATGGCCTTGGCAATGGTGGGGGGCTGTTTGGCCTGGCCCTATGCTGGTCCTGCTGCAGCTGTTTTCGCAAGATCATATTATGTAGCAGAGCACATACCATGACAATTTGGGTACATGTAGTTGGTGAGTACTGCAAGGCTCCACCAGATGTGTCCAGACATCGGAACCATGACTTGAGCAGCCCAAACACACGCTCTATTACATTACGTGTTTGTGCATGTGCCTCATTATGGCGTTCTTGTTCAGGTGTGTGTGTGTTTCTGATGGGTGTCATCAGCCACGGCTCCAGTGCATAACCTGCATGCCCCACTAGGTGTCCATGTGGGATGTCCCCATTGGCAAATGTCTGGTACAGCTGCGTCAAATGCCAGATATGGGAATCATGGTAGCTCCCAGGGCATCCAGCACACACATTCATTATTATGCCCTGAGCATCACACACGACCTGGCAGTTGATGGAGGGGAAGCCCTTGCGGTTAATGTAGGCCCTAACCTGCTCACCGGCTGGTGCTTTGATGCATATGTGCGCGCAGTCTATTGCACCCACTACCTCAGGGTATTCCGCTATTTGCTGGAAGAGACGCATATTGCTGGCCAATACCTCACGGGCATTGGGGAAATATACATGATCACCGACATGTGCTGACATGGCATCCAGGAACTGGTGCAGTACCCTGGAGGCTGATGCCTGTGATATTCCCATCATATCACCAGTTGGTCTCTGGAAGGTACCTGTTGCTAGTATTTTTAGGCCAACACATACCTTGGTTTCCACTGGGATGGGTTCCCCTCTGTTGGTTCTGTGTGTGAGGCGTGGCTTGCACAGCTCGACAATTTGCTGCAGGAGGTCTCTGTCCACTCTATAGCACTCTACTATCTCCAGCTCATGTAACCCATGGTAGGTGACCCTGGGCCTGTACACTCTTCTCCGTCTCCTCACTGTGGGTTGTCTGGCACCATTTGCATTGTCACCACCCTCAGCAAGTAGCCTATGTCTCCTTATGACAGCTATGGCAGCCCCTAGCATTTCTGCTCTGAGTTCAGCTTTTTCAGTTTTCACTTCTAATAGCTTACTCCTGTCTTGCAGTGTCTCTTGAGAGAAACATCCTGCACTGCTGTTTGCAGAGTTTTAAGTGCTTGGCTGAGCTACTAATCTGCCTGTGTAATTGCCTGCTTCTAATTGTTTTCACCTGCTAGCTCCAGCAGTATTCCCTGCTGGTTTCCTACTAATTCTGTTGCTTCCTTTCTGTTTCCTCAGGGGGGAGCAACGCGCATACCAGCAGAAACACGCTCACAGTGGCTTACACGTGCACACACATACTTACGCGGTTCAGAATATGCTTATTTGGGTTAAAACGCATGCACACCAGTGCAAACAGTCTTACAAGTCTGCCAACAGGCTCCCACATGCTCAGTCTGCCTTACACGCATGCACACTGCCCTACTCGCGCCTCATGGTGCGCACACGTGCGCATGCACGCCCAGCAAGAAACTTTGGTGTAATCAACAGTGTACACCTTCCATTTCTTGACTTTCCCATGCTTATCTTGTGGCACTCCTCTTTCCATGATATGTGTCTGACATCTGTCATGTAACACTGACCTCTAATGAACTGCATTTCTTTCTGCCATTCCCCCTGTGATGTCACCTATCTCCTACTCTATTCCTCCCCCTTATGTATCTCTTACACTACTCAGAATGTGCTCATTTGCTATGTGACAGTGGAATTCAGTATCCTAACACTCATTTACATCAGATTGCCTACTAATGCTTAGTTACATGTCTTAGACTCAGCTTCCCCCTTAGCAACCACTAAACGGTGGCCATGTTGTTTTTGGTCTGCTGGTCCCTGCATTGTAAATCCATGTATTGCATAAAACCCACATTTGTGGGTTTATAACCTTCATTTTTATGTTTTATATAGCGCAGCTTGCTTGCGCGGGGCTGCGCTGCGTGAAAAAAAAATATTTATTTCTCATATTTGCATCAGGGTACCTTGCCAATGGCCACATATTTGGCCATTGGCATGCTGCCTGACACATATGCACCCTTTATGTGGAGCTGACATGGCTCCATTGTGTTTTTTGCAGAAACGTACTCAGTTGTCAACTGAGTACATTTCTGCAGCTAAAACGGCTCTTACACGGGCTGCTTTGGGCTTCCTGGATCACTAATCTACCTCATTTGCATGCCTTTCAGCTGCAAGTGAGGTGATTAGCATATCCACGCCCACTCCGTGTAAGAGACGTTTTAGCTGGTCTCTTACACGAAATTTAGGGCTGTTCCTGGATCGCGAGGGCTGCATGGAGTCTTACACTACTCTTAGACTCCGTGCAAGCCTTCGTGAATCCTGCCCATTGTTTTTTCATGTTATATATTTACTGCTTTTTTATGTAATGTTGCTTTAAACAAAAAAATTTTTAAATTGATTTATTAATTGAGTAATTAATTGTTATTATTCAATTTTGGCTGGTATAAAAGGGAGTATGTATTTATTATTCTTTGTGTGCTCTAGGAAGGCTGTTGTGGCCGAGGCGCTAAGCCATATTAAATTTGTTTTGTGGAGAATTTGTGTTGTTTTTTTGTTATTTTTCAGTCCCTTCTGGACTACTGTTGGTTGTTTTCTTAACTGGTAAATATAGTCTACTTAAGTGGTAAATATAGTCTATTTGGGCTATACTTGATTTCTGTAGCCAAATTCAAACTTTTCCACTGGGAATGACTGTAAAGGAAATTATTAGACAGTGGGAGTAAAGGTGGGGTTGGCTAAACAGGGTTTCAGGTGGGGACAGCGTTGGTCTGATTGAGTGTGTGCTACCCTACATATAAGGAAAGTTGAACACATACACTGTTCTTTGCAGGGTAATGTTAATGGGAGTAAGTCAGCAGAAACCCAAGATTACCCAAGTAGAAACAAAGATTTAAAGTCCTGCAAGGAAAATGCAGGGGGGGGGGTGCAGGTCCTAGAGTGCAAGTCTCAGAATGGTATTGTACAAAGTGTCAGGAATACAAAGATACTTAAATGTAAACCTACTAATCTAGGTTATTGTTTGATTAATGCCGTCCAAAAGTCACCACCTCTGGGTAACTTTTCTGATGCTATTACTAAAACCTGAAATAATCAGAGCTACCACCATGTTTTAATACTGCATGTGCAGCTACTGGATTTGATAAAATTGTATTTCTCACATCTTTGGTATGCTCTTGTATTCCTTCTCATCTTAACCCTGTGTTTAGTCCATCATATGTACATTCATCTGGATTATGAACAAATTTAATATAAAATGCAACGTTACTACATTTGCAGGAATATCCCTTGTTCAACTTAACATTTTTACAATTTATATTAACCATATGAATTTTCAAAACATAATGACACACACTGTTTTCTCCAAATGTTTGTATACCTACATAACAGCTATGTTTGATAACATTTACCATATAGGACATTATTCCCCCTATATTTAAAAGTCTAATAAAGGAAAATGCAGATTTATCAGGTAACAACTTTCTCAAATTCTAATCAGTTAACAGAATTTTCCAGTTCCTTCTTATAATTTCAAGTAAAACATAATGAATATGTGGCATATTTAGAAACACAATCCATGTTCTTATCTGAAGAAAGTTCTCTCACTTCTCTGTCAGTACCCACCATGACCTGTATCTCCACCCCACCTTGTAAAACTTTATTTATGGCTTTAACAATAATCTAATTTGCATAATTTGTCTTAATCAGTGGTGAATACCATAAGATATTTCATTCAAATTACTAAGCTCTGTAGTAATATGTTTAATTCTAATGAAGCCATCCAGTGAAAGGCATGTTAGTAAATGTGGTTGATATACACTGTTTGCAGGTAAGAATGTGTTAGTCGATGTTATTTCTAGAATAACTTGTTTTTTATCAGGTTATCCATACTATCATGACTTGTCTAATTCAAAAAATCAATAGATTTAATCATTATATCAGTATGCACTTTCTAAACCATAAGAATGAAACTCTAATGGCTGGCATTATTGACTGACTTTGATAATCCATGACTTATGAGGGGTAGGAAAAAAATAATTGGATGTTTCAGGGAAGTTCTGTCCACTCTGGGACACATAAGATGTATGGTGATGTGTGTGTGAGTGTGAGAATGTTTGAATGTGTATATGTGTGTGTGGAAGAATGACTGAGGGGATTGCCTGTAGCAATGCAATGAGTGGGCTGTCAGACATGCTTACCACAAGAGAGTGCTGATTATCTGAATTCAGAAACACACAAATTAGTTGATAGCAAGGTATTTTCTCATTTGGCTAATGTGTCTCTGAATCACACTTTCCGCGATCATGGAAACAGCTGCTTTTGGCTGCAGCTCTTACTTCCAGTGGTGGGATTCTTTCTGAACCCAAGGAATGTTTCTGTGGATATACTGCTCATATATGCTTAAACGCGTCTATATTATGTAGTCAAAAGATAAAAAGAGTGAACGCGCTTTTATCGAACACTGAAAGGCAAAACACGAAATATTGAAGACATGGAACAGCGATTTTTTTCCCAGGGAAAAAAATCATTGCTCTGCAAAAAAAAAATCCAAATACAAAATAAAGTGAGGGGCTCCGTACCACCCCCCACAACCACCCTACTTAAAAATACCAACTCCAATATTGCACCACAGTGGAGCAAATGGCAAAGTCCCAAAAACGGGCCAGTTATTTTTTCCCTGGGAAAAAAATTTCTGTGCTGTGTCTTCGATATTTAGTGGTTTTGCCTTTCAGTGTTCGATAAAAGAGCATTCGCTCTTTTTACCTTTCAACTACATAATATAGAGCCTGCTTAAACTGTCATGTATGCTACTGCAATATAGAATAACCTTTCAGTGGTTTTAACAGACTTCAGGTGTACAAACCAGGACAATAAAAGGACTAAGTGTTATTTATAGGAAGAAGCATAATATAATACTGCTATTTTGTCAGAAGTACTCTAACACCATTACTTAGGCTTGTCACATTGAATTCTTTACTGTGATAACCTGGGCAAAAGTTATTACCTATATAACAGTATCATGCAGTCATGAGATACAAAATTTGTCTGAGATTGACAGAAGTAAATTACAGTGTGATATAAAACAATAACAAAAAGAAAACTTAAACACACCAGCAGGTATTATACAGATCATGCTATAATTTCAGTTCAGCATACTTTTTTTGTGTTGTCTTTTCCTGGTTAGGGGTCGCCACAGTGGAACTCTGATCCACTAATGATTGGTAGTTGATTTTTACATGCTGAGTTACCAGCCCTAACACACAACCTTCAACGAAAGTACGCCCATTCACGCATGTCTCCACACACAAGACGCTCTAACTGAGAATCGAACCAGACAGAATCTCACTGTGAGGCGACAACGCTACCGCAGCACCACCACCACAGGTATTACTGTTTTCTAAATACTACCATTGTAAGGGTAACTCAGCTGTCTCCTCCAATATTGCAGAGCGAGTGAGCAGGGGTTGTGAAAGCTTTGTCTCTGTGTCTGATCTGTGTGCTCAGTGTAGTCCACTGTTTTTAGTTACTTTATCTGTGTATAGCTGGCTATGAATAATAATAATAACATTTATCTCTAAGAATAAGAGCTATATAAACATCTTATGGTGTGTACAAATTGCCTGTTACTTCACCTTCACTAAGTTTTGATGTAAATCTGCATGTGCTCTTCAGTGCCCTGCATGAGCTTATCCCCAGTAGTGTTTGAATCTACAGTATGAAGTACAGACTGAAACGTGCCCGTGACATACGATAAAAATGTGCTACTGCATGTTCTGCACTCCTGCTAGGAAATGTCCTAGGGGAGTCTGAGAAAACAAACAGAAAAATAAAAACAGGCACTGAACTCCGGAACTGTTACTTCTCAGATAACACATACTTACTGTTTAAAAATTTGTAATAGAAGAGTTTTCTTGCAGGAATTCAAGATCTGACTCCTTGGGTGCTAAGGTTCTTGTTGCAGCAGTGACAGAGCAATGCGGAGGAAATAAGCATGACGTGTTTCCGCTGGAGGGGAAACATAAGACGTCAGTGATGTCATTAAAATGCCCGAAGCAACTACTTTCCTTGAGAAATGGCTTAGCAACTACAGATGTATTGCAGACACTTTTTTTTTTAGTTGTACATAAGAAAGCTATCTAAAAGAGACTTTCAGTAAACATGTTTATTTTGTTTCCTTAGAGGTTATGTAAATGGTGGCTCACAATTAAAAACAGAAATACACAATGTGTAGTGATTTTTTTTCCCTAAAATTCTTTTGATTAAACTAGTTGCTAACTTTATAAATTTAAACAATTCACGTACTTCCCGTTTTATTTTACCATAATGTACCTTATGTCATTCACACTTGTGTTATAGAACTGTGATTTGTTAGTTGTTTTCCAGTATCTGCAGTACTAAATAATAATCTTCATAGATGTGCTCAAAGTGCTCCCAGGTCATTCCTGAAAAAGAATAATTTCTGCCTCCTAAAAATAAATGAAGAAGAAACTGTAGGTTAGGTTTCAATAGCTTGACATCAGGGTTGCCACCTGTCAGAAAATTTCCCTGATAGTCAGAAAACCAGGGTGCGGTGGTAGCATTGTCACCTCACAACAAGAGGTTCTCCTGTTCAATTCTCAGCTGGAGTGTCTTCTGTGTGGAGTCTGCATGTCCTCCCCACAGTCGAGTGGTGTCTAAAAGACATGTGTGAATGGGCATCCCTTTGTTGAAGGTTGGGAGTCGGGCTGGCACCTTAGCACTGTAAAAATCTACTGCCAATCATTAGCGCACCAGAGTTCTGCTGTGGCAACTCCTAACTGGGAAAAGCTGAAAGAAGAAGAAGAAGTCAGAAAACCAGGGCCTGTGTCAGGAAATCCAGTTATAATGAGCACTTGAAAGGTATTTTGCATCACTCTGAGAGCCAACACATTTCTAAAGCATGTTTCTTAAAATGCTTATTGTTTGACTTGGATTGTTTAAATGCATTCAAATGCAGCATAAAACAAACATTGCTGTGGCTTATGCTTGTGTATAAGTTAGGGAGGTTGAAGTGTATATAAGAGCAACAAGTTGGCAATAATTTCTTTAACTTTCTATTACTGTCAAACATCAGCACTGTGCACAAGTGACTATTTTTGGTGATCTAGGCAAAATGTGTGGGAAAGGATCACATCACTGTGACAGAGGTGCCATCTCACAGCTCTTTTCTTCCTGTCCGAGTTCTTGGTTGTGACTGTCTGCATGTCTTCCGTATTTCTGTGTAGGTTTTATTCAGGTGCTCTCGTTTTTCACCCCAAATACATGCCTAGGTGAATTGATGTTGTTCTAGTTTTCCTGTAGAAAGCATGTTTTGTGTGTGTGTGCGTGTGTGTGTGTGTGTGTGTGTGTGTGTGTGTGTGTGTGTGTGTGTGTGTGTTGTTGTGTCTTTTGGCTTTTCCCGGTTAGGGGTCACCACAGTGGAACTCCGGTCTGCTAATGATTGGTAGTTGATTTTTACATGCCGAGTTCCCAGCCCTTATGCACAACCTTTAACAAAGGAATGCCCATTCACACATGTCTCCATGCAGAAAACACTCTAGCTGAGAATCGAACCGGACAGCATCTTACTGTGAGGCGACAATGCTACTGCAGCACCACCACAGCAGGGTGTGCGTACGCAATTGGTAGGTGCATACCTAAATCTCCTGGTAGTGAAAAAATAAAGTATAAACTGCATCTCAGAACATCTAGAACCCCACTGCTTCTGGGGACCATCATTCCTGGCTGTGTAAGTGGATAAGAATGGTCCTCAGCCATGAGCCCCACCTAGTCTAAAACTGACCCCAATCAGAGGTGGGTGCAGAGATTGCTATAATTTGTTGGAGGCTAGGGACATTGCGGTCATTTCTTTAACTTTCCTCCAAAATCACACCTTATAGGTGTGAACAGAAAGCCACTGCAGCTTGTCTTGGGCCAGTTAACTGTGTAGGATCAACAACAGGTTGAAACAAATTACTTTGTGTTACTTTTTTCACTTTTTTCTCAGTTGAAATCAGATGTGTATACAGGTGGCTATCATTTGGAGGTAGGGTACAAAGGCATGTTGCATATGTACAGCTGACAGCAATAGAGTACAGCAACACATTTTAACCTATTTTCTCTTTCGCTTCCATCCTAGTTTGACTTCAGAGGGGTACAGAGAAGCTGTCAGTGATTTTGGCTTGAGGTTGACGAGGCATTCTGTGTTGATATGACAGCAGCAACTTAAAATATATCACTTTGTTCCTTTGTCCTTTCATTTTCAACCCAATTTAACACTAAAAGGGTACATGGAAAATCACTCTTTTTTTGTGGGAGTGGGAGGAAGGCAATCATCCTAGATAGGATTTATGTGTCCTCAAAAGCATTTTATTCTCAGATTATGGGCAACTACTACTCAGTTTTGTGGTAACTACTGTGTTGTTAGCCTTGAATATCAAGCCCTGTACATAGCCTAGTTCTTAACTGAAAGAAAAAAAATATATATTTTTTCTTTAGTCATAATTTTTTTCAGGTGATCATTTAACAAATGTTGCTGGAAAAAAAGCTCTATAGTGTACTTCAGAGCATCCGAACCCCACAGATTCTGGGATTCATGGCTCCCAGACTCCTATCATACTTGTATTCTTTCCAACACAGTTTTTAAAGTACAGCCTTGGCCAGTTAGGATGTATTGAAAAATTGTAGAAAAAAGTAAGACTAAGTGTAAGAAAACAAAAACAAATGTATTCTGGTAATTTTAAGGGGGCAAATACGGGAGGAAAACAATGGAACACAGGGATGTACACCAGGGTGACAATAGAAAGTGGGGGTGGGGAGTACAATGGGATACTTTTCCTAGGGAACCATATCATCTAAGGCTGCCCATGCAGTCATGTATATGGCATTTAAAAATTGGTGCTTCTGGGTGTGGCTTGTTAAAAGGGATGCAGCTACCCTGATTCAAGGGGTGCGTTTTCCTTATGCAGGGGCCATGGCTTATTTGTCAGGAAATGGAACAATTTAAGGGTGGCAACCCTACTGACATCCAATCCATAATGAAAAGTCATATCTGAATTAAGGTCCTAGACGCTAGCACTGCTACCTTGACCTATCTAAAGTAGCTGACAGTGTGAGACTGTTACTTCACTGTAATGTATTTCTACAAGTATCCCATATCACTGCATATAATTCCATATGTGCCATCACTACATGAAATGTTTAATTCCTACATTGAGTAAATGAAGATGTTACAGGAATAAACAGTAATGTGTAACACAGTCCTAACATAATAGGGTCATACAGTTCAAATGAAACTAGCAAGTGACAAGATAACATGTACCCACTAAATCCTACAAGGGGCATTGACTTAGTGCTAAAAAAATGCAGTTCCATTTTCTTGAGCTGAAATTCCAGGAATTATACCAATGATTGTGAGGTATCATTCTCACTCAAGTAACTTGATTCCATTATGATTTTTATTACATTTATATAAATGTAAAATTTAAATAAATTCCTAGTACAGAACACTCAGTAGTAAATATCAGAACTACAAGTTATACTGAATGAATGCAGTTACCTAAAATATCGAATTCAGTGAAAAGCTTACATTTTTACGGTACAAGGCAATACTAATTCTGGAATTTCTGGATATTTTCCTGAAAAAATGGAAAATTAGTTTTTCCTGAACTCTGAATGGGGCTAGAAAGAGAGCAAAGCAGTTGTTGTTGTTTGTCTTTCGGCTTTATCCCGGTAAGGGGTCGCCACAGCGGAACTCCGGTCCTCTAATGATTGGCAGTAGATTTTTACGAAACGCCAAGGTGCCAGCTCGACTCCCAACCTTCAACAAAGGCACGCCCATTTACGCACACATGTCTTTCGCATGCTACCCAACTGCGGGGAGGACATGCAGACTCCACACAGAAGGCACAGCCAAGCCAAGAATCGAACGGGAGAACGTCTTGCTGTGAGGTAACAACGCTACCGCCGTACCACCATGGCATAAAAAGAGAGCAAAGCAGAAACTAACTAAATGGGGTACTACAGAAAGGCAGGAGGCAGAAACATTAGCATAGAAAGAGGCCACAACATAAGGGATTAGCAGAAAAAGGTGAGAACATAAGCAATAAACCAGAAGGCTAACATAGCTGAAAGTAACCAAAGGAATTAACAGAGACCAACTGCAGAAATGTAGTCATCAACTTCCATTATATAGTCATAACTTCACATTGTTTCCCTCACCCCACCTCAGGTTAAAAGGAGCACACATTTCTCCAGTATCACTTGTTTGTGTCTTTCGGCTTTTCCCGGTTAGGGGTCGCCACAGCAGAACTCCGGTCCTCTAATGATTGGCAGTAGAGTTTTACGTGCTGGCTTGCAGGGCCTAACGCACAACCTTCAACGAAGGAACGTCCGTTCATGCATGTCGCCACACAGAAGACGCTGAGAAACGAACGGGCAACGTCTAACTGTGAGGCGACAACGCTACCGCAGCACCACCACCGCAGTAATATGATTTTCAACTGCTGTACATGGCAACAATACAGATTTGTTTTTCATACAAGTAACTCTTTAAGTTGCACAGCCATGATGCAGACATTACCACAGGCAGGTTTTAACATCCACTGGCCTCTCTAAGTCATAACATTTCTGAGAGACATCAGAAATAATACTCAGCTGAGCCTGCAGACTACACCTGGCTATGATCAGTTGTTAACCATTTAGTGTTACAAAGATATTAACACTGTCTTAAAATGCTATGAGTAAAATGAAAAGTAAAATGTAGTAGTGAAACGGTACTTACAACTAGAGTGGTGAAACAAGAAATGTGCAGAAAGGCAGGATGGCCAGGTAATGCAGGCGTGTAAAGTCAGCAATATGTAACCATACAGTAATCATTTGAAATACCAGGAACCACTTTAACAAGTTCCATAATACAGACACTGAATGGCTGAAAAAAAAACTACCTTACTAATACTAACTTGGAGATGCCCATTTCTTAGAATATTCCCTTTTCTCCAGGGTATGACAATCTCAGAGTTGGTTTATATAAGTTCAGAGGAGGGTGCAGGGGGCTTGACTCATGCAAAAATCACATTTAAAGAAGAACAGTATTCGTTATTTGTTCTTCCCCTGCATTTTCAGTCTTTTTTTACTATGTCGACACTCAAGGTGCTTAAATGGAACAAGTAACTGGAAACTGTTTAATGCAGATAATGAAGAAGTGTGCAAAAGTATACCACAATGCAAGTCAGCATATTGATGCATGCAGACATGGCAGAACACCATAAGCTAAGCACAAGATAGCAAGCACCTGTGCAGTTCTGTAGGAAAGCTGTTACAAGCTGACACATTAATAACTAAATATATATAAATATAAAAAATAACATAAGTAACCATGTACAAATCCTGTTATGCATGGCAAGGCTAGAGGATTATGAAAAACAACAAAAGTGGAAACCACAGTATCTGTTCAACAGAAAAGTGCTGTATGGGATATAGCAGGTCAAGCACCACTGTGGCAGTAGCACCAGTCATATCAATATGGTGTACCAGAATGGTACAAAGGATACATTGCAGAGATAGTCAAACAGTTCACTGGGTCTATAAGGGGTAAAATATATTGTCAATGCCACGTACAAGCAGATGAAAAAGTGCAGGGCAATATGACGCAAAATGCAGCCCAGAGTGGGGTCACAGTATGTGCCACTTCAGGGAGCACTACATCAGGTACCGATCAGGGAGCACTACATCAGGTACCGATCAGGGAGCACTACATCAGGTACCGATCAGGGAGCACTACATCAGGTACCGATCAGGGAGCACTACATCAGGTACCGATCAGGGAGCACTACATCAGGTACCGATGCACAACACAAACTGTACATTTAGCTGGTACAAATACATACAGCATGAAGCAGTATATGCATGCAGTGATTGAGACTGGAAACACACGCAACCAGACAGTAGGCAACAGAAAATAACCTGCACACTCCATGCAGTGTGTAGGATGGAAACAGGAGAACAGGTCACAAACTGAGGGCGGGACATTGACTGTACAAGCCATACAGGTGCACTGAACAGATGTTGTGATTGGTTGGAGAGAGTGGCAACATGGAGAAATAATTCAAACAGACTCAGGAGGCACCAGTTCCATGATTCAGACAGATAAAGCCTTGACTGTCACCTACATGTTCCAGGATTGACTAATGACCCAGGAGAGGGAATAGCTGATGAAGCGGTATGAATGAAACAGAGAGAGGAAGACCCAGGAGATTAGGATAAGGGGAGTGTACACAGAAAGGCAATCTAAGTTTAGGATTCATGGTGTAGCTGTGAAGCAAAACAATGACAGAGAGTGTGGGTTGTGTATTGTAAAAGATATGACAGTGATATGCAAGGCAGCAGTGACACAAAACAGAACAGAAAAGGATATCAAGGGGAGGCAAAAAAGAAAAGGTGCAGGACTGTGCAATAGCAGTAAATACTCACTGCTTAACTTTTACTTTATTTACTTATATGATAATAGTTCCTAAGTGTTATCCTCCTTGCACTCCCCTTCCCTCTTATAAACCCTCTCCTGTCTGTCTATCATTAACCTGTCAACTTCACAAACTTTATTTCTATACAAATTATAATAGTGCTTCCATTTTACTGACAAAAGCTCCTCCATTTTGTTACGCTGTGTGTTCTTCATTATTATACCATGACCCCCCCAAAACGTGCACGCTGATTGGCCAGTGTGCCGTTATACTACTATGGAAAAGGTCCGTCGCCCGGACTTTTTCCATTAGTATAACTTCGTTTAAAACACTGTCTGCTATGTTAAATGGGTTTAACATGGCGACAGCTTTAAAATAAGCAACGGAGATCTCCGTTGCTTATTTTAAAAGCTATGTTAAACCCATTTAACATAGACAGCAGTGTTTGTTAACGGAGAAAGCAAGATCTCCGTTGCTTTTAGCTATGTTAAATGAGTTTAACATAGCAAGACTTTAAAATAAGCAACGGACATCTCCGTTGCTTATTTTTAAAACTGTCTCGCCATGTTAAACTCATTTAACATAGCGAACACTAAAAAGCAACGGAGATCTTGCTTTCTCCGTTGCTTTGCCCACAGCTCTGAAGTACTGCGCAGGCGCAGTCATCAGAACTGCCGCGTTGCCAGACATCTGCGGAAGGGCAGTAAACAGGTATTATACTATGCCATTATTTAAGAAAAGTAATAGTTTCTTTTCTTAAATAATGTCATGGTATAGCAATAACCCACTTCTGGGTGTGGTAATGCTAAATTTACCGGTTGGCCCTCGGGACCAAACCACGCCAACCATGGGTAAATTTAGCATTACCCACACCCAGGCGTGGGTTATTGCTATTCTATTAGATACACTCTCCATTTTGCTAAACAATTTGTTCTTGCTAGGATTTTCATTTTTTCCCTTTTTTACATGTAATTGTACATTAAAGTACAGTATGAGTTTGTTTTCTGCTCAGGGTGTGAACTTGCTGAGGGTACTAGTGATTACTCTGTGGCAGACTAATTTGCTGCTGGTTTGAGGGGTGGACATTACTGGCTTGTAATCTAGCTGCTTTTTATTGGTCCTTTCACTTAATTTCCTCAGTTCAACAGCAGTGGGTAGTACTTCACACAGCACTGCACAACAATGTATTTGTCAGATGTAGGCACATTCAGTTTCAGCTTTTCTGTTAGGAATCATAATTAACTGCACCTTCTGGTTTAAACTGTAAAAATCACACTGTAAACTAACAGCACATCATTACACTTTAAGCCAAAGCAGAGCCAGACCAAATTATTTAATGTATGCCATGTTTTAGTGCTTGAACCAAATTTTGATTTACGTTTATTATTTTACCTCCAAGCAATACCTCAGCTGGTAACCAGAATGTTATCTTCTCTTATGTACCCTTAACATTCACCAAACAGAGCCAAGCGTGATTAGTCTGTTTACTGAATACTATTATCTAAGTGCTCAAACCTAAATTAATTTATGTCTGCTGTTCTTCTTTGAACTAATACTTTAATCCAGGAACCAAAACACTATTGTATTCTGTTATTCCTCCTTAACCCACCTTGCAACCTTGGTCCAAAATGGAAGGCCTGACAGCTAGCTTATCTTATGCTGCCAGCCTCATAGCACTTGGTATACTCAATCAATAAAAGAATTACCTGATGTTCACAGATAATGATTTTTGTTTAACTCACCACTGTCTATTTGTGAGATATGCATGTATCTAGCTAAATTCAAGGCCACGCACTCACAAACACATCCTGTGACATCACTCACCTACATTCCACACATACCGACACTAAATTATGACAAGCTGAGGCACTTAAAGCCTTGCCCAAGCTGCAACAGGCTAGTAGGTGAAAGGCCCAGCATAAACCAAGGACTGCAACACCTATTAGGGATACTTACACCTCTCATATATCAAATCATTGTGAGGTAGCAATAAAGTTAATAAACTGTCTCAAAATACAAGAACCAAAAGCTGACCGAGGTTCCATAGTGACCAGTACAGATGAAAGAATATTGTAAAACATGATAACTTAATAACTTACTCTTGCTATAAGTCAGCAAGGGATAATTGACTGGGCTAGAAAAAGGTGATAATATAGGATATGGTTAAAGGATACAGGAATATGAGGTGTAGTATTCACAAGTGCAAAACAAGAAATGTAAAAGTAACAGAAATGTGTGGGAGTAATAAGGCAATCAGTAACAGGTGGCAAATTTGAATCAAATAACTTTACACAGTAGGCTAATGTGGTCTCTACCAAACTGGTAAAATCAATAAATCAATGAGTAACAGATAAACTAACACAATGGATCGGGGTGCAATAACTGTAATAGCTATAGCTAATCTGAATGAGTAGTTTCAGGTTCAGTAGTTGTAAGGCAAATAATTTCAGTGCAGTAATAGTATAGCACTCAACCAAGTAATAAAAGTATGTTACACATGTAACCCTGTACACTCCAGTGCAGTACTGTAGAGCAGTAACTTTAAATGCTACAACAGTACAGTATTTAGTAACAAGCAAATAGGTAGCTGCTAAGACTGGACTTAAACCAGTAAAAGGTTAGTAGAAGCTGGAAGCAGGTAGCTGCTAAGGGTGACCTTGTGGTCAGTAAATTTTTGTTCCATATTTATGGTACCCCAATGATTAGGCCGCAGTGGTGCAGCGGTTAGAGTTGTCGCCTCATAGCAAAAGGTTCTCCCGTTCAGTTCTCGGCTGGATCGCCTTCTGTGTGGAGTCTGCTTGTCCTCCCCGCAGTCGAGTGACATTTAAAGACATGCAGGTAGGTGCGTGCGTGAATGGGTGTGCCTTCCTTGAAGGTTGGGCGTCGGCTGGCAACTCGGCACTGTAAAAAGTCTACTGCCAATCATTAGCAGACTGGAGTTCCGCTGTGGCAACCCCTAACCGGGAAAAGCCAAACGACATTACTATTTATGGGCCCCCAATGGCAGAATGCTATTGTAAAGCATTCTAACAAATAAACAGTAGGGGAAATATTAAGTGATTGTAGTGGGAAGTCTCTAGATAGTGGGTTAATGATTTGTTTTTCAGGAACAACTTCAAGAAGGGACAATGATTTAAATAGAGTGCTTTGTATACCAATAAGAAGAAATAGATGCTGGTGTTTGAGTGACTGGGAAATTTGTCGTTTTACAGAAGGTAGTGAAATTATGCTCAGGATGAATTGAATTAATCACAACATACAGATTTTGCAAAGTAGCGTGATTAAATGGACATAAAAATCTATACCTGCTTTCACTACTTTATTCATTGATGGACAGTTGTCAAGGTCTGATGATCTGTACTTCTGAACAAAAAATTATATGTGGTTAACATTAACAGCATACTTCAAATCTGCATTGTTGCTTCGGATAATAGACAATATCAGCAACACCCACATAAGCTTTACACTGGCCAGGTGAGGAGTACAGTTACAGTCACTGGCTCCCCTGGATCTTACTCATGTTGCTTTCAGCCCAGTTCCTTGTAGTGCTGTTTTACTGACAGCAACCAAAACATGTCCAAGATTATTTGCCCCCCCACACACACACACACTCATTGCGAAGGGTTAATGACTTTTCTACAGCAGCATTACCCCTTCCTTACCTTTATAGTAACACACAGCATCTAACCAAACCAAATAGCTCAGGTGGACAGCTAGAGTACAAATAAAGAATACACCATTTGAAGAAGAGTAACATTTCAAGGACTACTGAGCATTAGGCACTGCAGCTACGTGCACATTTGAGAAGCCAGTTTCACTTTTTACCAGTTGTATTTCTACTGAAAGAAAGTACATATTGTGTACAGCTGACATTTTTGCATCCTATACATTTTACATGCTCCAGTACCTGATGAAAGCAAGAACCACAGTTGTTATGAAAGAAGTTACACCAATATCTGCTCAATATAGTTCATATATGTTTTAATGAAAGATAACTACAAGCTTTGTGCTGCTCATCAACTTCTTAGACTCAAGTGCGTTTTCTTGTGATGCCACTTGTATTTTAAGTTCCCCATTTTCACTGATCATTGCATTTACATTACTGATTCCCCTGTGATGCTGAAATGCCATACTGCAGAACTGCATTCCCAGACTCCATCTAGGAAGCTTTGCATTTTGCCCACTGTCTCTGTGCAAGTACTTTAGGGGGTTATTATTTGTAACTACTGTGAATTTTCTATCATTTAGGTAGGACAGAAACTTGAGGAGATCTCCCGCTGTTCCCAGGCATTCCTTATCTGCAGCTGCATATTATGGTTTCCTTAGCTGTAATCTATGACTAAGATGTGCTACTGTACGCTCCTCTCTCTCTGAAAGACCTGGCTAAGTACAACTCCTGTCTGTGGTTTGAAACATCTTATTACACAATCAATTCTTATTTATTTATTTGTTTACATTCGTTATCAGGGGGTAGAGGACTGATCAGCATGGACTATTCTGAGGCTTTGCCCAGAAAAAGAATAATGTACAATTAAAAAGAAGTACTAAAGCAACAGTGAGGCATTTCAAAATGAAACAGAGTAAACTGATGCAGCTGAAAAGTATACATGCAAGAAATCAAGAAAGCATGTAAGGTATAATATGGCAGTGCAGGAGAATAGTGTTTAGTAGAATGCTACTGAGATTTTACATTACAACTCTATATAGGTAGCCCACTGAACACAGAAGGCGTTATAAGAGATCTGGGAACACAGGTTGACAGCAACCCCTCTTTTGACAACCACATTGCCACTGTGGTCAGAAAGTCCTTCTATGTGGCACATCTCAATACTAAGGGTTTTGCATCCAGGAAGAAAGAGGTCATAGTCTCCCTCATTAGGCCAGTCATCGAGTAAAATGCCCCATTTGGCATGTACCTCACTAGGCACCTGCAACAATTGGAGAGGCTACAAAAGTACCTCACAAAGAGGATCCTAGGCCATAAACACTTGTCCTATATGGACAGACTCAAAAAACTCCAACTATTCTCTGTCTCATATCGCCTCCTTAGAGGCGATCTCTGTTTGACTTACAAAGCCATGTCTGACCCAGCCCAGTTAGAAATGCTACATTTGAAGAAATCCCAATCCCTCCACAACACGTGCTCCAGAGACCTCAATCTCATTACCACAATCAACAGAACGTGCTGGAGGATTAGGTTCATAACCCAGAGACTGCCCATGCTATGGAATAGACTTCCCATACATGTCAAGCAGAGCACCTCACTGGCCCTCTTCAAGAGAAATTTTGATGAGTGGATGGGAAACAGAAAATTTACCCCGGGGATCACTCCAATGGCTGTACTCAACAGAGGCACTGGGAACTAAGGTCGAGTGGCATGGTGCTGGGGTAATCCTATGGGCTAGGCTTGTAAAGAATCCAGGGCCATTAGCCTAGTTCACACCTATGAACCTATGAACCTATATGTACAACGTTTAACAAGAGTATGAGGATGGGAAGGAGAAAGACAGGGAAATGTGGAGGTGAGGGAAGTAGAAAGAAGGGAGAGTTAGGTGCAAAAATGTAGGTCAAAGTGAATTATGTAGAAAAATAACTATGTAACAGACGAGGAAGGAGGGAGGGTCTTCAGGATTCAGGTAACAGTTCCTGTTAAAAAGTATTTACATTTGGTTTCTTGAAGTGTGACATTTTCTTTTCTTTTTTTTTCAGTTGATGTCTGAATTCTGAGAAGGACGGAATTGATCACAACCCAGCAGGGAGTGATTCCAAGATGCGTGAGGTTAAAATTCAGATTTGGTGGTAATCAGGACTAGCTAGTACAAGATGCGGCTACTCAAGGCTTCCTTAAGATTCTGAAAAGCCTGCTCCCAGATAAATATATCTGCCCTTTTTTTTCAAAAAGTTCGATAATAGGAATAGCTATTCCACTCTGTTGATGGACAGAATTTCTATAATAGCCTTCTGTTCCAAGAAATGCCCTTACCTGATTTTTCATAACAGGAGCAGGCCATGTATTGATAGCTTTCATTTTAGCAGGCTGTAGCTGAATTTTGTCACCACGTACAAATGACCATGATAAGTTACTTCTGCCATTCCTACCTGACATTTGTTTGTCTTAATAATCAAGCAGTCCCTTTTTAATCTTTTCAGCACCTGACTGACACGTGACATATGTTGCTTCAAGGACTGATTAAAGATTGTAATATCATCTATGTAAACTAGAACAAAATCCATAGCTTCTGCTGGGATGCAATTTATCAGTCTTTGGAAAGTTTCTAGGGCATTTTTTATTCATAAGAATACTTTGCTGAACTCAAACATCCCAACCAGGATAACAAAAATGACTCTTTCTTGGTCTTGGCATCAAGGGTACCTGCCAGTAACCCTTAGTTCGGTCAAATAATGGTCAGATGCTTAGATGTACCCAGCTGTTTTAAAGTTTCTTCTTTCCTGGACATGGGGTATACACCTGCTGCCGATAATATACAAAAATCTGGTGTTATGTAAGTTTGGCACCATCGCAATCAGTGAGGCACAGGGACTATTAGATTCCTGGATTACCTCCCTGACTCATCTCCTGCACATCTTCCTGCATGGTTTGCTTGACTTGCTTAGGCACACTGTGAAATAGCTGACTCAAATTCACATGCTCCTCTTTGATTGGCTAGTGGGTTTCTGTATCAACATGGTGCTCTATTAGTTGGACACATTCTGACTTAGCAGTAAACATGTCCACATACACTCTTAGCACTGTTTAGATGTACTGACTGTGTATAAGGGATAGCTGTTGTGACAATACCACCTCATTCATTGAAGCATCAATTCAAGCTTCACCGAAGAGATCTACAACCACATTCCCCGACTCATCTTGTAACCCACATCATATACTAAGTATTACTATCTTTCTGTCTCTCTTTCTTCCTCTCTCTCTCTTTTCTGGAAGGGGTTCTTTACAATAACATGGTAATTTATTTCTGCCTCATGTCTTGAAAATCCAGCGACTATTTGTTCTCAGTTACCTTCTTTCATAAAAGTTAAAGGAGCCTTCCATGCTGCCTGTATTCTCCAAATCACTAACAAGCACTGTTAACTGTTGTCCAACTATACACTTTTGGCTCTCAGCACTCAGTTATATTAGACCATTTGCTTCTGTAAAGCTTGTTGTAAGTACTCTAGTATTAGGACCACATGGGCCACTATGCTTAGTCTTACAATTCAGCAATTATTCCCCAATAGAATCTGTGTGGGAATCGTATTCACCCATGCTCCCATTACAAATTAGGTCTAGGGACCTTCTCTTACCATGCCTAGAAAGTACCTTAAGTGGTGAAACACCTGTGAATCCCTGGAGCATTTTTCTGGGTCTAAAGAACAAATGGGGCTAGTGCATGCAAATGCTATAAGCAAGGTGTTGAAACTATATTTAAACCTCTCTACCAAACCATTTGTTTATGGATGGTACAGTTTAGTTTTTAACTGCTTTACCCAACAGCACTTCCATACACAAATGAGGTAGTAGTTATATAAAATTAGCCCTTTTATCTGCCAGTATTTATCAGGGAAGAATCCAACTTGCTGAACCTTTCTAACAGAGCATTTGCCACCTTTCCTGTCTTGACAGATAATAAAGCAACTGCCACTGGGCACATAACAATGCAGCCTATCATTATCAGAATATATATTGCATCTGTGGTGCTAGTGATACTAAGATGCCCCGCAATGTCCATGGCTATCGTTTGGAACAGTTCCTCAATAACAGGAAAAGGCAATAAAGCAGTATTAGCTTTGTCTCCTGCATGCCAGTCTTTTGACACTATTCTTCATCATAGACTCTTTCATGTCTTTAGCACTCCTGGCCAATACAAAACATTTAGCCTTGTTTTGGATTCTTTATTCTCAAATGGGCTGTAAGGGGAATACCGGGAGCTATGGTGAGAGGTGTCTGACAATAAGCCCTTGGACTATTAACTGCTGTATTACTTCTCATTGTAGCTCTCCTTTAACAGTCCGTTCTCTGTACTGTAACCCTTTCTCCCGTTATATGGACTCCCTTGCCTTGAGCATCTGTGCCTTTTTGGATACTTCCCTCACACTGCATGCTGAGATGTTGAAGATGTGCCTGTGTCATTTCTGTTCTCCTTCCAATGGGAGAATATAATTTTTCGATAACTGTGTCTCATATTCAGGATTGCAGCTACTAACAATATCTTCCCCTGAGGTAACCCCTTCTTATAGCACCATACCTTTTGACAACTCTGACTCATATTCAGAAACATTGTCACCATTTAGCCCTTTCTTTGAAGTAGCAACATCTTCAGCATGTACTGGAGGTGTGAGCACTGCTTGGGTCTTCTCTGCAAACTTTTCCACATAATTGTCTTCATGCCTGGCTACATGGAATTCTATGTTCACAAGGTGCTGTCTCAAGAAAGTCATCTAAAAGAACATCTGCTGGGATGTCATCAATCACTGCCACCTTTTGGTTTTCCTGTCCTCTTTCCATTCCAAGTGAACCATATCAGATGATACTTGAAAAGGTACCCCTTTCATGACCCTATTCAGAGTGAGCTGCCTTGAAAAGTAATGCTGTTCTCTAACAACTGCAGGCTTGACAACTGACATTTCTTAACAATGATTTATTTACCCTCTGCTGGGATAGGATACAGGCCCTTGTGATAAGATGGAGCAACCAAAGTTTCAGAACAACTTTTACCATGGTGTTACCTTTGTTAGTTCCCTCAGACTTATGGACCAGCATTCTCCCCTTTGGTCCACTTGAAACATCTGTCCACACTGGACATCTACTTCAGTCAGTGACTTCCCCTTTGCGTGTGGAACCTGCTGTGAGGTTTTAGACTGCTTGCATGTGCTGCTTTATATTCATGTGTAGCGCTAAGTACTCCCTTCTTCTACAGTTATACCCTGCAGGATAGATATGGTTCACTCTTTTTGCCAATTTCCTCAGCAGTTTTATAATCTCAATCTGATAATCAGATCCTCATGTCCTCAGACAAAGTACTAAATGTATACTACATCATTAAAATGTCTCAACATTTCTAAAGTAGTAATCAGAAATTCACGAACCCACCTATAGTAAAAATGTATTTATGTGGTAAAATCACTGACGATGACTGCTGATTTTTACTTGTGTAATCTTAAATTTTTATATAAATAAAATGTATACATAATATGCTTAAAGCATTGAAACATTTTTCTTTAGCTCATAAGTATAGGTCATGTTATATTACCCATGAGCAGAGGAGACAAGCCCTCATGCTTACCCATAATCAGTTTGTTGCTGATTACACATATGTTCAAATGAACGCTTAAAACTATCAAATTCGGCCATTTCTTTATATTGAGGAGATAATTTAGTGCTGATCCTGGCTTCCAGTGAATAGAAACACCAGCCACATGCCTACACACTGAAAGAAATTAGCTTTTCTGCAACTGTTCAAAAATGTGTATGTTATAGTCATCTAATCGTTATCTCTGTAACAAATTGTGCAATTACACCCAGGTCATGGCCGAAAAGGTCCATGGGCCAGATTACTTATCTGGGTCAACAAAGAAAAAAATTCAAAAATACAAAACAGATGAATTTAAAACATACAAATACCATGCAGAGAAACAATATCTGACAGTTAAAGATTTTACTGAATTATATCTACCCTTGATTTGTAAGTGCAAGTAGTTTCAGTCAAACAGGTAAAGAATTCCAAGCTTGTGTTTCTGTCCTAGCACTGTAGTCTATTGTTAAAACTTCAAAAGTGAGACAAAAAATTAACTTTAACATTTGTTCTCTCTGTTTAAGTGACTTGTGTTTTGTATTTACTGTTTGGCTTTAGTTTAGAAGGCAAACCCTCCTTTTTGCCATATCAACATGACCCTAAGAGGAAGAACAATTTAATCTTTTTATGAAAAAAAATAAATACATTTAACTCAGATTAGTATATCTTTTTTGTATGTTTTATTAAAATGCATTTGCAAGCTTCACTGAGCCCGTCAAATTCCAGCTTGCGGTCTATTGTAGTTGATAGAATGATTTGCAGTTAACAAGCAGAATCTGTCCTGAAGCACTGGCATAAGCAAACTGTTAGGAAAGGTAAATCTTGCCACTGGTGCTAACATGCAGGAGACTATAATGCTGTAGACAAGCTACTATTTAAGTTTAGTAAAGAATTAATTGACATGAAAGACAAAGGTAAGTTTTTTTTCAAAATGGGGCCTAGCTATTTATGCTGAAATGAATGCAGTACCTGTATGGATGCTGAAGAGGGAATCTACAAAGGTATGACAGAGGTGAAAAAAGGGGAACAGAGATGGTAGGTATAAAAGGGAGATCGAACTCTGAATGTACTTAAAGGGGGATTATATAAGGTAGTAAACTCCTTCTGCCACAATGCAAACATAACATAATATAATGATGATGATGATATACAGTGATGCCAAAAGATTCTATGTATTGTCACTTTATTCACTCCTAAATTTGACATGCTAGAGACAGACTTGTCTATTTAATACACCTTAGTGATTGTAGAAGTGAAGAAGAAAATGCTATGTACATTGACAGGTTTATACAGTGTTTATGGTAATTGGGGAGAAATAACCAAGTAACGGGACACCGGAATGGCTGTGGGGGGCTGCTGTGGGGGGGGGTGCATAAATTTGAACAATTTTATTAATACAGATATGACAGTAAAGTCACTGTGGAATCTGAGCACATGTGGATGCATGGCATCCTCTGTAAACTGTTGCATAAAGCATCCCTCTAGCTGTAAAGAATGCTATTCTCATTGCAATTATTTAACATATACATAGCTAATGAGCTTTCTAGACTATATCTCAAGGAACATAAGGAAAATCTAATAAATGAGAACTAGGAAGTCATAAGTCTTTTCCTTATTTACTGATGTCAGATAAGAACATCCACAGCTTTGTCAATTATACTGAATGTGAATTAGAGCTGCAAATGTTTGAATATATAGCTTCATTATCTATTCAATTTTATTACATTTTTGCAATGAAATTTGTAAATCACAATGACTGTTGTCCAAATCCAACAGAATAATTGTGCCAAACCAACTATGCAACCAGAAGATAGAAAGAATCCATGAAGCATACTTGGGTAACGTCAAGTGTAATGAAAGGGTGTGTGATACAATAGTTTTGCACGAAATACCTCATCGTACAGAACTCATAGTAATGGTAATGGTAAAAACTGTCAATTCTTTAACTTGTATTACAAGATCGGCACTAAAAATGCTATGGTAACTTATGAAATTCCAGACAAACACTGAGTAAAGTAGCAGCTTATTTGTTTTAGTTCATTAACAATCAGTGTATTGCCTGTGTTGACTAATGCACAAAATATTCTGAGGTCAACAACCCCTGTCTCAAGGGCAGACTGAATGGAATCTAACTGCATTTCAGGTGAATTAGTTGCCATGGCAGCAGAGGAGCTAGACGGAAGAGGGAGGATTCAATTTGTGGGGATGGCTCATCTCTCCTGGGGGTAAGAAGAGATGTAAGCCCCCAGGGGTTTACTGGGTGGTACAGTTTACATACAGGGAATAGGGCACATGCAAAAAACTCAAACCACCCCAGTAGCTATCTGAATTATGCCCCCTCCTAGTTAAATCTTGCCCCAGTGATGGGGAATGAATGGAATAATTGACTAGAAGGGGGAAATGACTGACAGGCAGCAGAGCCAAAAAGGAGCAAAAATAGTCTAAGGTCAACAAACTGAGAGATATAGTTTCACATGCAGACGCTATACTGTCAAAATCCATTTTTTATGTTTTTTCTCATCATGGTATTCTCAACTTAATCATTTCTGATAATTGTCTTTCACTAAGATGTTCACAGTCTGAGGGTCAGATATAGAAAGTTATCACAATTTAAAAAAATTATAAAATGTGTTGTCAGGTTCAAAAAGCATTAGTCTCTAACCTCTCTTGGGTATAGAATCATTCTGTTGCAGTCAGTAGAACTCTCATCTTCTTAGTTACTGATGTGGAGGAGGGTAAACAAAAAATAATGACCTCATCTGCTCAATTTAGTCAGAGAAAATTCCATATATGTAATCAGCTTCAGAAAGCTCAAGAAAAACAAAAGTACTACGATGACAGATCAGTTAAGATAATGAAACCAGGTGAGATTTTTGGAATCTAGTATCTAAGTTAGAGAAACACTTAAACCAACAGATACCAGCTGTGATTGGTTATTCTAACATATGAAGGTCCTACATTATTAAGGCAAATTAATGTCTATGCCCTGAAATACTACACAAATGGGCTGTTCTCATTTTGAAGTAAGGAAATGTTTGAGAATATGCCAAAAATTGACAGTTTAGGCCATGAAGTGTTGCAACTGTAAAATGGCAGGTTATTATTGAAATGTACACCAACACAGCAGCCAGCACTCTTTACACTATGGTGAATAGATAGTTAATAAATAGCACAAGTCCTTACTAAGTAAACATAACTTTATTCTGCCATAACAGCATACCTTTAAGAGTCCATTCTCTGTACTATAACCCTTTCTCCATGTATATGGACTCCCTTACCTTGAGTATCTGTGCCTTTTTGGATACTTCCCCTCACACTGCATGGTGAGATGTTGGAGATGTGCCTGTGTCATTTCTGTTCTCCTTCTAATGGGAGTATACAATTTTTTGATAACTGTGTCTCACAGTCAGGCTTGCAACTACCAACAATCTCTTCCCCTGAAGTAACCCCTTCTTATAGCCCCATACCTTTTGACAAGTCTGACTCAAATTCAGACGTGTTGTCACCATTTAGTCCTTTCTTTAAAGTAACAACACCTTCAGCATGTAGTGGAGGTGTGAGCACTGCTTGGGTCTTCCCTGCAACCTTTTTGATGCAATTTTCTTCATGCCTGGCAGCATGGAATTCCATGTTCACAAAGTGCTGTCTCAAGAAAGTCATTATCTATAAGAATATCTGCTGGGAAGTCATCAAGCACTGCCACTTGTTGGTTTTCCTGTCCTCTTCCCATTCCAAATGAACCACATCAGAAGATACCTGAAAAGGTGTCCTTTTCATAGCCCTCTCCAGAGTGGACTGCCTGGGAACATAATGTTCTTCTCTAACAACTGAAGGCTTGACAATTGACATTTCTTAACAATGATTTATTTATCCTCTGCTGGGATACAGGCCCTTGTGATAATATGGAGCACAAAAACACAGTTTCAGGACAATTTTACCATGGTGTTACCTCTGTTAGTTCCCTCAGTTTTTTTTGTGCACATACTGTTATTGTAGACTTATGGATCAAAATTCACCTCTTTGGTCCACTTAAAAAATCTATCCACACTGGGCATGTACTTCAGTCAGTGACTTCCCCTTTGCATATGGAACCTGCTGTGAAGCTTTAGACTGGCTGCATGTGCTGCTTCATATTCATGTGCAGCACTAAGTACTTCTTCTACGGTTACACCCTGCAGGACAGATACAGGTCACTCTTTTTGCCAACTTCCTCAGCAGTTTTATGGTCTCAGTCTGATAACTAGATCCTCATGTCCTCAGACAAAGTACTAAATGTATGCTACATCATTAAAATGTCTCTCAATACTTCTAAAGTAGTAATCAGAAATTCACGAACCCACCTATAGTAAAAATGTATTTATATGGTGAAATCGCTGACGATGACTACTGATTTTTATTTGTGTAATCTTAACTTTTTATATAAATAAAATTTATACATTGTAAACTTAAAGCATTGAAACATTTTTCTTTAGCTCATAGGTATAGGTCATGTTATATTACCCATGAGCAGAGGAGACAAACCCTGATGCTTACCCATAATAAGTTATGCTGTTATGGCAGAATAAAGTTATGTTTACTTAGTAAGGAATTGTGCTATTTATTACCTATCCATTCACCACAGTGTGAGGAGTGCTGGCTGTTGTGTTGGTGTATATTAATTGGTCTATTTGCCGTGCACCTGGTCTTACTTGCAAGAATTGCTGGAGGTTTATTATTGAAATACACAATACCTAATCAGAATGGACAATGCTGTTTTAACTGATTTGACCGTTTCCTGGATGCTGCTCTTAAACCTGTTATGAAGTCATCTCCTGTACTAGTGATTGTAAAGTAACTTGGTATGGTAGTTCGATGAAAAATATTGAAACAGAATTTTATTTATTTATTTAGTTAGTTTGCATTTGGTAACTGGGAAAGTCAGACTAGGCATGAGAACCCTTTTTTGGCAGAAGGCCAGGGATAAAAGCTCCATATACAGCAGCATTGTACATAAGTTTTCATAGCTAAAAGTTAGCATGGTGCACACAAGGATCTACATTTGAAAACTGCACACAATATGTAGTCATTTATAGTTAATAATATGCACATATCTTTAAACAAGCATTAGAAATGACATAACAATGTAGGAGCTAATAAATACATGGGCACACAATTACACTCATCCTATTGGAATTGTAGAGAAATTTAAAATATAAGGAGTTTGTAAGAAGTCGAGAGTGGAAGAGGCAATATATAAAGTACAGTGCATGTCACATAGGTAAAGAGGTGACCGAGGTTATCTCTGTATTGAATGAAGGGTATTGTCTGAAGATTTGGGGAGAAGAAACAAGGTATTAGCAATTTAAAACAGAAGATGCAGATTCCATTGGGAAATAAGTCAGATATGAACAGGGAGAGTGAGATGAAAGAGGAGCAGGAAACCAGTGTAGCAAAAGTAGGTAGGCTGTGAGAACTGATTACTGCTGTCATGTATAGTTATCTGTGAGTGAAGCAATGGTAGAGCCGTGACAGTTTTAGTGGGTCCTTGAGACATGATGTAAAAGTTTTGGGTTTATTCATCTGTGTGAGGGTGAAAGGAAGTTACAAATTTTTGCAACACAGTTGTAATGTAATCCATTATCTGCTGTATTTTGAGATTTACTTATAATGAGTAGGATTTTTGTCATGGGAGCATAGAGTTGGTTTATAGTCTTGGATGGGTCCCTATTAGAAGAACGAAAGTCCAAAATATCGAATGCTGTAAACAGCGAAAATGCCGGACATCGATGTGTTTTTTTGGTGAGATCGCGGTACAGTGAAGATCGGGAAATTTGTCCTTTCCTCACTCCAGTGGGATCTTGGAGCTGGTATATATAATTAGCAGGGGGGGGTGGGGGGGCACAGCCCCCCACAATAAAGGGTTCGATGTCTGGCATTTTCGCTGTTTACAGCGTTCGAGTATATGAACTTTCGTTCATATAATATAGACCCGTCTTGGATCATATTTTTATGGCCAGGCATTTGTTTGGATGGAGTATTAGATTGTTTACCCCCAAGAGATGAAAAAGATAAAGGCTATAAAGGAGTTCAGTCCACTTTAGCAGTTTAAGGGCTTTGCAGTATTGAGCTTGGTAAGGTAAATTTGCATCAAATTTTACAGTTTGTTGTAACATTCTCCTAAGTGAGTTTGTTGTGGTGTTGCAGCTTTGTAATAATTTGTGAGGCATATAATAGTGTAGAGAACAAATTGGATTTTAGTAAAGTTGTCTTAAATTTATTAGGAATTGTTTAGACCTGCATAGTAGCACAAGTGTTTGATGGGTCTTTTAGACTGGTAAGTGTGGAGATCAAATTTCATGTTTTTGTCTGTTATGATTCTCAGAAGATTTGTGTGTGTGGTACTAAGACAATTTTTTTGTTTTGTTTTGTTTGCTGAGATAATGTTAAACTGGTCTTTTCTGTGTGAATGTGATCTAGGAGTGATGAAGAACATTTTTTTTTGGGGGGGGTTAAGTAAGTGTTATGAGTTGTCTAGCCAAGGCTTTATACTTGAAAAAAATTTTGTGTGAGCTCTTGTAGTCTGTTTTGGGTGGGGATAAACAGATTAAAGAAGAATTATCAGTTTATTGTATTAGTGTAGCATATTTGGCTGCTAAAAGTAAATGATTTATATAGATATCGAACAGAAGTGGTCCACATACAGATCCTGGGGCACACTAATATCACAGATAGGAAAGATGAGTACTCATTTTAATATTTGACTGCTTGATGTCTGTTAGATAAGTAACTCTGAATGCCCATATTACATGTTATGATAGCAAAAACTGACTTAGCTGCTATCTGCTCACTGCAGATTCTTATATGTGTCAAATAGTATTGTTTATATAAACATAAAATGATACACGGATGCACTTAGGTCACTGCAAACACACACTGCTGTGCTTTCGGCTTGACTATCGTAAAATACTTCATCAGATATTGCAAGGTAACAAACACAGGAAATTTCAAAGCTAGTGAGCAATCACATGACTTCCTGAAGTTCATTTCTTAAAGTGACACTGCAATATTATGTTAAAACCATTCATAAAAAATCAGCATGAGAAATTTTTAAACTAAATAAACCTTGAAAATTCAAACATAAAATCATGTTATGAAAAAATAGATGAAACTTCATTGATCCCTGGGGTACTGCCTGCATTAAGCCATAACTGCCAGTACACCTCTTCCTTTTCTAATAGCAGGCCCCATGGTCCTCCCATCCTTGGGTTCACATTTAATTGTTCTAGCACCACAAATTTAAATTCATGACTTGGACATTTGATAATATGTTTAGATAAGGTGTTTTTGTTATTTTCTCCCTAATGTCATAAAGGTGTTCATATATTCTTTCTTTTAACATGAGCTCAGTTTTGCCTACATGGAATCCACAGCAGCTCTGGCAGTGGCCTAGGTAAACAACACCTTTAGTTAATCAGTTATATCTTCCTTTCACTTTACTTTTTATTTTTTACGGGGGAAAAATCACAGGGAAAAATTTTTGCAAAAAAAAAGTTCCAAAAATTTTTAATATTATTTTTAAAAAGTCATTTCTTTCCTTCTTCCCTTTTCCCCGTTAAAAACCTTTCCTTTGGGAACAAAAATTTTTAAAGGTTAAAAACCTTTTTTAAGTATGAAAATGGCCTTTTTTTACAATTTTAGAGGTGTAATTACAAAACTTAGCACATGGGGGAAAAGAAAGAAATTAAAACCCTTTATTTAAATTAGGAAAAAAAAAACAAATAAAGGGAGCATATTTTCCCCTTAAAATTAATTTATTTTTAAAAAGCAAACAAATTTTAAAAAACCAGTTTCCTGGGGGCACCCCCCCAAAATTAAAAAGAAAGGGAAAGGTGAGGTCTTTTAAATTTGATGCTTGAAGTTTTTAAATAATTTTTAAATTTTTGGAAGGGCCCCCAATTTTCAAAGTTATATAGCAAAAAGACTTTTTCTCCCGGGTTTCTTTAATTAGATTTTATTGTGGTCAAAAAAGGGTTTTTAGGGGTTAAGGCCTTTTAAAAAAAATTTAACAGGATGCATTTGGGGGGCCGGAAAGTTGTGTTTATTTTATTAAACAAATAAATTTTCTTTTGGCCCTTTAATATTTTTAAAAATACTTTACCAAATTTGCAAAGGAACAAAAAACAGGAAATTTTAAAGTGGGGGAGGGGGAAAAAAACAAAAAGATTCCTGGGTTTTTTATTTTATTTATTTTTTTTTTATTTTTCTTTGTTTTTTTCCGGGAAGAAATCGAAATTAGGGCAAAAAAACCCTTTTTACGGAAAAACCCAGGGGAAAAAAAGGGGTTTATTTGTTAGTAAAACTAATTTTTTTTATTTTGAAAAAAAATTCATTAAAAATTAAAGAAAAATGTTTAAAGCATTCATAACGGGGAAAAAGACTGGGAAAAGTTCATTGGGAAAGGGGGGGAGACGAGCAAATAATTTATTTTAAAAAGGTTGGGGGTTTTAGAAAGACCCAGGGCCCTTACCCGTAGTAAGGGGGGGAGTTTTTTACCCCCTTTTTATCAAAGAAAAGTTTTCCCAATTTCAATACTTAGGTTTTTTAAAAAACGGGTTTTAAAATTTTCAAACTTTTTAAAAACTTAAAAAATTCTGAATAGATTTTTTTTAAACAGGGGAGGAAAAAAAACAACCCTTTGGGGGGAAAATATTGGTTTAAATTTTAAGTAATTTTTTCTAGGAATTTAAATTTTTAAAACACCTTTCCCTTTTTGGGGAAAGGGATAATTTTACCAAAGAGGAATTGGGGGAGGGGGCCCCCTTTTTGTGGGGTGTTGAAATTTTAAATATGCAAATTTCAATGGAAGGATTAATTTAGGGGAATGGATAGGAGATGGTTTACCCGGGTTTTTTATTTGGGGGGGCTTCAATTGAGGGTTTTTTGGGTTTTAGTGGGGGGTATTTTTATGGGGGTTGGGGGGGCCCTTTTTTAAGGGGTGGTTTTTATTGGGTTTTTAAAAATTTGGGTGGGGGGTAGAGGGGTTTTGGTTGAGGGGTTTTGGTGGGAGTTTTAATAAGTATTTTTAAAAGGGTTTCAATAATTTTTAGGGGAAACTTGGGGTTTTTGCTAAACTTATTTACCGGTCTAGTTTTTATTTTTGGGGGGAAATTTTTGGGAAAGTGGGGGAAGGGGTATAGTAAAATTTCAAAGATTTTGGGGTTTTTGGGTTTGGTTTTTCTGGAGTTTTGGGGATTATTTTTTTTTGTGGGGCCTTTGGACCTTTTTTTTCTTTTAATTTTTTCGTTTGGGCCCAAGGAAGTAATTAGGTTTTGTCTAAAGCCCGAATTGGGGGGGATGGGTTAATTAAATTTTTAAAATGTGGTGTTAAAATAAATGGACTGGGGTTTAAATTTTAGGGGAGTTAAGAGCTTTAAGGGGGTTTTTTTAAAATTTTAGTTAAATTTTGGGTTGGAAAAGATTTTTTGGTAAAGGGTTTTTGGGTTTTTGTTTGTAGTTGGGAGGTGGGGCCCGAACATAGGAAAAAGGGGGAATTGTTGGAAAACCGTTAAAAGGGTTTCCTTTTGAGTTTTTTCAAATTTTGGGTTTAAAAATTTGGGGAAACAAAGGGTTAAAAGGGGGGGGGGTCAGAAAAATTGAGGAGCCGAAAAAAAGTCCCCATTAAGGCCGGGGGGGAAAGGGGCCTTTGGGGTTTTAATTTTTCATTTGTTGCCATTAGGGAATATTTGGAAAACCAATAAAGTGGATGCTTTTTGGGTTCCCTTTAAAAAACAGGGAGAGTTTTTAAAAAAACCTTAAAACAAACTTTAAAAAAGTTAAAAATTGGTGAAACTTAGTCCCTTTATTTTTAAGTTAAATGAGGTTTTTTCTAATAAGGGCCCTTTGGGGTTCCCCTTTGGGGTTAAATTTTTTGTTTGAAAAAAAATTTGTTAAGTAATTTTTTTTAGGAAAAATGGTTTTTTTAAGTATTTGGGGGTTCAAACCTTTTCAAGGATTTTGTAAGGGAAAAAAGGGATTGGCCCAGGGCCCAAATTTTGGAAATCAGTTAACCTTTCCCTTTTTTATTTTTTTTGTTTTAGAAAATTTTTCCCGAAAGTATATTCTTCGGAATTTTGGAAATTTAAAATTTTTAAAAATAAAAGCAATTTCTTCCTTCCCCTTTTTTAAGGTTTTTTTTTGAAAGGGGGAAACCCTTTTTTAAATTTTAAAAGGGTTTTTGGGGGTTTTGCCTGGGAAGTTTTGTGGATTTTGTGGGTTTGGGGGTTTTTTTAAAAAAAAGAAATTGTTTTATTGGTTAGGAAAAAAAGGGAAAAGGGTTGGGTCAGTAATTTAAAAGTTTTTTGTAAATTTTATTTGGAAAGGTTTTTGAAATAAATTTTTAAAGGGTTGCAAAAATTTTTAGGGAAAAATTTTTTTGGCTTGTTGGGTTCAAACTTGTTTAAAAACCCGGGTTGTTTTTTAAAAATTTTGGGGTTAAATTTTTTTATTTAGTGTAAACTATTTTTGTTTTAAAATTCTTCTTAAACAAAAAATTCCTTATTTTTGGGTTTTGGCTTTTTTTTTTAGCGGGATAAAAATTCCCGGTGAAAAAAATTTTCCCTTTGGTTTCCACCTTTTTTCCCTTTTTTTTAGGGTATTTTGCTTTTTGCCAAGGGGGTTTTTTTTTATTGTCCCGGAAAGGGCCATTTTTTTAAGGGGGTTTTAAAAATTGGTTTAAAAATTTTCGCCCTTTTAAAAGGGAAAACAATTTTGAGGGGGTTTTATTACGGCCAAAAGGGGTGAAAAACCTTGGGGGTCCGAAAAAAGGGGGCGAAAAAATTTGGGTAATAAATTTTTTGGGGGATTTGTTAAAAGACGTAAAAATTATTTTGGGAAATTTCCCCAAATTTAAAATAGATTTTTCCAGTCAAATAAATTTCCCTTTTAAGGTTTTTTTTTTCAAACCCGGTTTTTTTGAAAAAATTTTAAACTTTAATTGGGAAAATTTATTGGCAAAAGTTGAGGGTTTAATTTTTAAAAACCCCCGGGTTTAAAAGGTTTTGGGGATTTTAAACCAAATTTTTGGGAAATTTTAAAAAAATTTTAGTTTTGCCAAAAAAATTTTTTGGCCCCTTTTCCCCTTCCAAAATTTTTGAAAAAAAACCCCATAAAAATCCAAGCATGAAAAAATTTTTAAAATAAATAAACCTTAAAATTTTAAAAAATAAAATTTAAATGTTTGAAAAAAATGGAAAAAAGAAATTTTAAAATTTACTCCAAATTTTTTAAAAGAAAGGGTCTTTTTTCTAATAAAAAAACCCCAAAAAAACCCCCCCTTTTTGGGTTAAAATTTTTTAGAAAACAAATTTAAAATTTGGTTGGGAAAAAAAAATGTTTAAAAGGGGGTTTTTTTTATTTTCCCCAATTTTATTTAAAAGGGGTTTAAAACCCTTTTTCATGAACTTGTTTTCCAAAAATAAAATTTAAGCGTTGGGAAAAAAGGGCCTTGGTAAAAAAAACCCTTTAAAAACAGGGGTTTATCCCCCACTTTACTTTTTAAACCCCAATAAATTTTACCAAATAATTCTTCAGTAAAAAAGGGAAAACCCAAAACCCCAAAAATTTTTCCTTTTTCCTTCTCTTTTTCTTTTTTTCAATTCCTTTTAGGGTTTTAAAAAATTTTTGAATTAACCCTTTCCTTATAAAAATAATTGGCCCGTTTTGGGGTTTTTTTGGGGGTTCCAGAATTCTTGGCTATTTTTAAGGGAAAAAACCCTTTTTTTTAAAAGAAAGAATAAAAAATTTGAACATTTTTTTTAAATTTTAAAAAAAAAAGTAAAACAAACCAAAATTGGATCAGTAATTATAGTAAAACCTTACTTTGGGATAATCTTTACGGGAAATTTCTTCCCTTAAACTTTAATTTTTTTAAAGGGTTTGCATTTTTAGGAAATTTTTTTAATGGGTCTTAGGTTTAAAATGTTCATATTTTTATTAAAAAAAAATGGAAAAATTTTTTTCTTAAAACCTTTTGGGTGGAAAAAAATTTTTATTAAAAAATAAGGGGGTCCCCTTTTTAAGGGGGTTTTAAATTAATTGGAGCTAGCTAAAACTGGGTAATTTTTTTTAAAAGGTTCCCTTAAATTTTTTTAAAAAAGGGCTGAAAATAAATTTTTTTTATTTAAAAGTAGGTATTTTTTTAAAAATGTTTTCAAAAAAAATTTAGGTTTTTTATGGAATTTTTCCTTTTTCAATTTCTTAAAACCACATTTAAAAATTTTTTTTGTAAATTTAAGGGGATATTCTACCCCAAAAATTTTCTTTTTTTTCCAGTTGGGGTTCCTTTTGGGTTTTTAAAGGGGGTTAAAAATTCAAAACCCCACCAAATTTTATCCCCCCAAAAAAGGCCCAAAAACCAAATTTTTGAGTTGGAGAAAAAAACATCCCTGGCCCCAAAAAATGGGTGAAAAACCCTTTAAAGAAGGGGAAAGGAAAAGAAAGGGGGAAAAACAACCCTAAAAAGAACCCCTTGGGGTCCCAACTAAATTTTTTTTTTTAAAAAGTTAAAAACTGTCCCTTTTTTTTTAGTTAAAAACAAATTTTATTTTTAAACAGCTTTTTATGGGGGTAAATAAGGGTTTAAAACCTTAAGGTTTGTTTTCCTCCTGATGATGGCCAAAAATTTTTAAAACCTTTTAACCTTTGGGAAAAAATTTATTTTGGAAACAAAATGTTGAGGAAAAATTTTTTAAAAACAATTTTAATTTGGTGTTTAAAAGGGGGTTTTTTCTTCCTTTTGGAAATTTTTTAAAGAAAAATACCTTTGGGAAATAAATTTGCCTTTTTCACCTCCATTTTTAAAAAAATAACCCCTTGATAAGATTAAACCAATTCTTTTAGAAAAACTTTTTAAATAATTAAAATAAGCAAAAATTTAAAAAGTTTTTAAAAAAGAGGTAGAACCCCCTTTTGGGGAAGGGGTAGGGTTTCTGGGAAAAAAATATTTGAATTAATAAAAAATTTTAAATTTACCCCCCCAAAATTTTTTAAAAAAAGGGTCTTTTAAAAGGGAATAAACAATTTTTAAAAACAAAAAGAAAATTTTTGGTTTTAAAAAAAATTAAAATTTAAAACAATTTAAAAATTTAAAAAAAGGTTTGAAATTAAAAGGAAATTTTAAACCCCTCTGTTTACAAATTAAAAATTTTTAAGGGTGAAAACAAACATTTAAAAATCAACCCTTTTAAAATTCAAACATTTAAAAATTTCGAAGTTTCAAAGAAAAACCTTTTCCCTGAAAATTAAAAAAAATTTTAATTTACACCCAAACTAAGTGGGGGGGTTTTAAATTTTCGACATGGGGCGGACATACCCCCTTTTTTAACTTTAAAAATTTAAAAAAAGAGTTTTTCCCCTTAAAAAGAAACAAAAAAATGGCCAAAAAAGCAAACCCAAAAAAATCCCTTTTCCCCAATTTAAATTCCCTTTTTTAAAAATTTTTTTGGTTTTAATTAAAGTTCCGAGTTTAAAATTGGTCGAATTTATAAAATTTCCCGGTTTAGACCCATTTTTCCTTATAAATTAAATTGCCCGAAATTTGGGAAAATTTTTTGGGAATTTCCTTAAACCCCTTCTTTGTTTAAAAAAACCCCTTTGGTTTTTTTAAAAGTTAAAAAAAGTAATTAAAAAATTTTAAAAAACCCCCTTTTTATTTCCCTTTATCTTTAAAAAGAAATGCCCTTAAAAGGGGGAACTTTTTTTTTGGCCAGGTTCACCATATAAAATTCTTTATTTTTCTTCTGGGAAACTCTGGCAAAAATTTCCGGGGCCCTTTCCCCATTAAGAAAAATTTAAATTTTTTTTAACAGTAAAAAATTTATTTTTAAAATTTTTCAATTTTTTTTTTAATAGGGGGGACACTTTAGGAAATTATTTCCTGTTTTAAGGGAATTTTTAAATTTTTAAAAAAATTTGGAAAAAACCCGGATTTAAAGCATATAAGAATGAGGGTAAAAAATTTTAAAATATGTTAGAAATAAATTTTTCTTTTAAAAAAATAGAATTAAAATTTAATTTTTGGAGTGGCCCCCCTGTTTTCATTTTTGGCCCTTAAAAGATCCTTAAACTTTTGTTTTAAAAGAACCGAACCCGAACCAACAAAATGTTTTTTTTTGTAAAAATACTTTATAAAAATTTTTCTTTTTTTAAAAAATTGTAATTTTAAAAATTTTAGAAATTTTGTATTGGATTTGTCAAAAGTGGTTTGAATTTTTGGGCCCCCTTTTTTAAAAATTTTAACGTAAGAAAAATTTTAAAACAAAAACAAAATGGTTTAAATAATTTTTGATTTAGTTGGTTTTTTGCTTTTGTGGTTTACAGAAAAATTTAAAAAAAACCCCCCTTTGGTTCCCCCCCAAAAAGGGTTATAATTGTTAGAAGGCTAAAGGAATTCCTTGAAAGGGAAAGGGAAACCCCTTGGCCCTAACAAAATGGTTAATTTTTGGGTTGAAAACTTTTAAATTTTTTTTTTAAAAACTTTGGGGGGTCTTACCATAAAATTTAAAAAAAAAAAAAAAAAAAAAAAAAAAAAAAAAAAAAAAAAAAAAAAAAAAAAAAAAAAAAAAAAAAAAAAAAAAAAAAAAAAAAAAAAAAAAAAAAAAAAAAAAAAAAAAAAAAAAAAAAAAAAAAAAAAAAAAAAAAAAAAAAAAAAAAAAAAAAAAAAAAAAAAAAAAAAAAAAAAAAAAAAAAAAAAAAAAAAAAAAAAAAAAAAAAAAAAAAAAAAAAAAAAAAAAAAAAAAAAAAAAAAAAAAAAAAAAAAAAAAAAAAAAAAAAAAAAAAAAAAAAAAAAAAAGAAAAAAAAAAAAAAAAAAAAAAAAAAAAAAAAAAAAAAAAAAAAAAAAAAAAAGTGGGGGGGGGGGGGGGGGGGGGGGGGGGGGGGGGGGGGGGGGGGGGGGGGGGGGGGGGGGGGGGGGGGGGGGGGGGGGGGGGGGGGGGGGGGGGGGGGGGGGGGGGGGGGGGGGGGGGGGGGGGGGGGGGGGGGGGGGGGGGGGGGGGGGGGGGGGGGGGGGGGGGGGGGGGGGGGGGGGAAATTCCCAAAAAAAATTTTTTTTTTGAAAAACCTTTTTTTGGTTTTTTTAAAAAGGGGTAATTCTTTTGGGAAAAAAAAGGAAAAAAAAAAAAGGAAAGAAGCCAAGGATTTAATTTCTTGCAAAAAGGAAAACCCCCTGGGGGAAAGCTTCCAAAAAAGTTTTTTCCAAAAAAAATTAAAATCATTTCAGCACAGCACACTGTCCCTTCGGCAAGGAACTAACTTTTTGGTTTTAGCGTTCCAGGCTTCACTCTTTTATACTCAAAGTCTCTGTGATTAGTTGCTTGCTGTTGAAATCTCTGCAAAAATATTCCGAGGCTCCCTATTGCCCCTAGTTACAGAAATATATACATTTTTCTCAACATGATACCAAAGTCATTACATTTATAAACTTTGTACAATTTTTATAGATTTTCAAGCTCAGCATGTTACACATTTGCCAGGCTTTAACATGTAGTAGCCATGTCTTTAGATATTCCTCCTTCATTTCCTGTATATAAAGGTGTCTGGTATTACCTGGAGCTCATTAAAGCATATAGATGAATGAGGGTCATCATTAGATTTAAAGTCAGTGTTCATGTACAATCAATATTGCTTGATCCTGATATCAGATACCCTTAAAATAGATTTTGGAGATGGCCTCCCTGTTTACACTTTGCCTTATAGTCATCCTTGCCATACTCTCTTGTTGTCATCAGCAAACTGAACCTGTATCACCTAGACTTACCTAAGCAAACTCATGTTTTTTTGTTTCTGATAAGCAATCACATTCCCATGAAATAATCCTATCTTCTTATCTTGTAGCTCAGAATCCAAATCAGCCATAATTTTCAAATACTATCAGAAAGCTTTTGTATAAAGCATGTGAATCAAAATTGCTGAACATAATTGAACTTTTCTGGGCTCCACTTCTATTTCATAATTACTAACGTAAGAAAAACTTAACAACAAATATCATAGATGCAGTAAACTGAATTGTACTCTGTATTTATGTGAGTTTGTTAGCTCTTAATGTGCTCTTAGCATGTTTTAAAAGGTTTAACAACACTTTGCCTTCCATGGAAAGAAGGGTTATATATTGCTTAGCAGAGAACAATAAAGTGATTATTACACATGCTGACAAGAAAGGCAAGGCCATAGCCTGGAACAGAGATGGTTATTTTGGTGAAGAATTGCAACAACTACCCAATCCTTTTTACTTCTTTAAAAAATCTTTGGATCTTACTATGAAATTTAAAGAAGAAATTCAACAATATTTGAGCTTTTTTGTTGACAGGGGGTAATTCTTGAGGAATGAAAGAGCAAGATTATTCTGCAGGACCATTGGAGCTCAAATGTTTCACATATTACTTAAGGTCCATAAAGCTTATTATGCCCCCCGAAAACACACACACACACACACACACACACACACACACACACACACACACACACACACACACACACACACACACACACACACACACACACACACACACACACACACTACACAGCACACCACACACACACACACACACACACACACACACACACACACACACACACACACATGCAGGGCACCCCATAATTTCAGAGAGAAGTTCTTTAAATTAACCTATATCTGAGTTTCTAGAAATTTGGTTTAAACCATTTTTACACAGTGCTCATAGTAAAACATCACATAATTTCTACAACTCATGACTGATCTATGGTTAAAGAAAGATGGTATTTTTGTTCTTTGGATGCAAAATCCCTATACACAAGCATGGGGTCTCAAACTCAAATTACCATGAGTGTTGAAAGAAGACTAGCACACTCAGGCAGAAGCCACAAACTCGCAAACAAAAAGTTAGTTGAATGCAGTTAGGAATGTAATGTAATGTAATAAGTTCTCTGACCCAGAATTATGCTCATGTGAGCAGACATGAATCATGGTCAAATGAGGCCCTAGGCAGGGTAGAGGGCCAGCAGCCCCCCCACCCCCCATAGCCATACCAATATCCATTTCATTTACTTGGCTGTTTCTTCCCAATTATCATAAAACACCGCTCAAACTTGTCAGTGTGCATAGTATTTTTTATATTTCCTTTTACAATGATTGCAGAAGTTTGGAATTAATTTAAAACCTTTATATCAAAAACACTGTAATTTTCTATGCAAAAAAAACTTTTACACTGAAAACAGCATTTGTAACAGTAAACTTGCATTTATAAAAAGTTCATAAAGCAAGTCATTGAACTACAAGGTACATGCATAGGATTAAAAGTCAAATAGCACGTACTGAAGAACTAATGAGCCAGTATGTGATGGGTGCAGGGATTCAAAGGCAATGTGCAAACACATTTAATAACAGGCTGTGACAGCAAACTGCACACAAGTGACCGTTTTCAGGAACTGACCAGGAGCACTGTCTGGTAAAGTGACTTGGTCAGTCACCTAGCAGACAAAATGATGGCTAAGGGAATCAAACCTTGCACTACAAGAAACTGATCATTAAAAGCTCGTACCCTTACTCATCTCTAAATACTTCCATATAAACACTGTTAAAGTCTAACAAAGTCCTTTTCATATCCATATGCCTGCAGAAAACAAGCCAAATTAAACATGTACTCAGAATTAAAATAGTTAAGTTAAATCATAGACTTCATGTTGGCCTGCTTATTCATAACCAGATAATAAATACACTGTCAAGCAGTCAACAAAATTATTAAATCAAACATCATACCCAAAGAACTTGAATTATTACTACATTCCTCTTTACTACATCTACAATCAGTTTCTTCCCTTACACCATAACTATTCTGGGATGCAGGAACCAATATATGTGGAATAATACATGTACAGATGTACATACACACACACACACACACACACACACACACACACACACACACACACACACACACACACACACACACACACAGAAGTTCTGGTTTAGGCACTTGGGCTTCAGGCCAGTTATTTTACATAGAAGGTTGGTGTGGTCTGCACTTGTGTGGGAAGGAGAAGAGGCTGGCCCTTCTGAGAGCTGATTTTTTCTGGTTAAAGGTTTATAGTGCCCTGAATATTTGAACTGTATCTTACTGAAATTGGTTCACCTTGTTTGCTCTAGCATAGACTAGATCCACATGTCCAAAGGTCAGTTGTCAATCTCCCTCCCGTCCAGCTGGTGAATCTGGGGATCTTGAGGCCCACAAGCAACACATAAAACCACAAAAGCAGTGTGGCAAAGCAGTCACCCTTAAAGGGGCCAAATACAACACCAAACATACTTGTCATAGGTGACTCCATAGTCAGAGACATAGAGGAGCTTCTGATTATGTAAGCACAGGCAGGTATGACCCTAACCCTGAGCAGCCCTTAAGATGATCAGCTTTAACAATTGGCTTAATGTCTGGTGTCATCAAAAGGGATCCAGTGTTCTGTCTGCCTGATGACATGTTTGAACTTGACCATGCTTACTAATGAGGACGGCTTGCACCTGTCACCCTGGGATCTGGATTATTGCTTAAGCCTCTTAGTGCCCCACCCCATAGTTTAGGCAAGGCTCAAATCAAGGCTCCTGAGAGCACCCCGCACTATTTTTTTTTTACCTCATATCATGCTCCGCCCCAAACCCAGACCACACCACCTCCAGGTTGGTGGCAACGCACTAACTTTGAAACCATCCATTACTCAAGCCCTAACTTTCTAGCCCAACGGTTTCCTGAGTTCATAAATTGCCATTGTCACAAACATGGGGACAAAATGCTCCACACGAAGGTATCCTCATTGGTGTGAGATCTGATAAACTAATCTCACACTGACATCCATCACATCCACCCCAAGCAAAAGACCATAGTGAAGAACTTCTAAAGCAAACTTCACACTACTAAGACTGTGTGGTTCCCCTTCAGGCCCCCCCTGAGCACAACCCACAACCCAAGAAGCTGCTCCTTACAAATGCAGGCAATCCCAAAAAAACCAAACTCTTTTCCAAAGGGCAAGCGTCAGTCTGGTGGACTGGACAGCCATTAACAAACTTTCAGGTTCAGTGCAAACTTCACCCCCTCCCCCCAAAGGAGAGAGCTCCATCAGCAGTGTAGCCTCCCGGACATCTCTCAATGGCGAAGGTCAGGTGTCTAAAGCTCTCTAAAAACACATCATTGGGACGGATGGACGGATGGTGTCCCCGCTGTGTGTGTAACGCACCACCGAGACTTAAATAGGAGATGTTTAATCTCGGCATAAGGCACAGATTTAATCTCAGCCTTACACCACAACTGTGGTGTGTAGGGTGGTGTCATGTCCCACTCACAAAGAATCTCCACCCCACCGACCTCTAGTTGCCTCTGGACCCTGAAGTAACAAGCCCCATAAGGCCAGAGGATAAGATATAGGGACTTGCAGACATTGACCCCCGACCAGTTTGCTTTGTCAAGGAAGATCATGCCTTTTGAACTTGGTTGACTTCTTTCTCAGTCACCCAAGGCCATTGATGAGGAAGGCAGTCCCATACAGCCTACCCTGACCTTGCAAAGCTTCGACTACCCCACCCCCATTGTAGATGTAGAAAAAACTTTACCAGCTTAAATGTAAACATATGTCACAAGATGGGTTGCAAACTGGCTTAAGGACAGAACCCACAGGGTTAGAGTTGCTGGCTGTGTCAGACTCCCCAAGCTGAAAGACCTTCTACATTGCCCACCTGATCATGAAGGGATTCACATCCAGATCTAGTGAGGTCATTGTTCCCTGTACTCTTCTTATCAGACCGATAAAGGGACTCCAAAATCTGTCATATATGCCAGATTGAAGAAACTCCTCTCTATTCAGCGCGTTTGCTACCGCCTGCTCAGACATGACATGTGCCTGACATACAAGGCCATGTCCAACCCGAATTAATGGACATGCTCCACCTCAAAAAATCCCACGCCAAAAAAACCTATGAACCTAAATATAACTCCTTGTATGACTGTGTATAGTATGTGTGCCATTATTTATTCACTGCACTCCACAATGCTTCAACAGAAAATCCTATATTTTATAAGGAACAGAGCACAAATAAGAGGCAAAATCAGGGAGAATTGAAAACTATGCCTTCTGCACACACACACACTCACGCACACACACACACACACACACACACACACACACACACACACACACACACACACACACACACACACACACACACACACATGTCCATCAGTTATGGGTCTATATTATTATTATCTCGAAGTCTGACAGTATCGAATCTGATATTGTTGACACAAGAATAGCGAAAGCGCAGAACATCGAACTTTTAAACGGAAATCTCCGTAAGGGGAGATTTCCATTTACTTCAATGTAGTGTGGTCTCGGAGTTGGTATATATAAGTAGTGGAGAGTGTGGGGGGTGCAGGGGGGCTTGACTCCCTGCCTACACCCTTTAGTTTATTTTATTTTTTTCTTTTACTAATACTTTTGTAGGGTTTCGACATTTTAATAGTTCGATCACTAAAGTTCGATCTTTAGTGATTCGAACTATTAAACTGTCGAGATTGTGACGATTGGGGAGAGATGGGTGAAGGCTGCCAGCCTAGTCAAATAGAAATTGATATATAATTCTGGCATTTCTAAATAAATGTAAAATACAGACATGTTTTCTTGAGTGTAAAAGAATACGGTGAAATGTGGAATTGCAAAATATGTGACAACATTGTACTCTACTGGCCCAGTGAAACATGTTGTGACCCTTTCATGCTTACAAGTTGGCTCCAGTGCGTCTGGATGAAGATTTCATGCCCATTGTTTTAAGGCTAAAGTTTATGACCAGAATTTAGATGTGGAATGCACTTTATTGCTTTGGTTTCTGCTAGAATGTATATGTGAAATGCCTTATATTGTTGTAAGTTTCTGAGTAGGTGTTAGATTGCTAAATAATGCAGTGTGTGGCCTAAGAACTCAGACCAGGTGTTAAGATGATGCAATATGAATACTGGGAAAACCTAAGTGTCAAAATTGATGTAATTTGGGAGGGCCTTAGAGACATGTTTGTTAGTAATATTTAAATACGATTTCTCACAAGAGACTAGAGAGCATTTTGATCTTGGATATCTAACTCAGCTCTCTGCCTAAGCTCACATATAAGTTTCTAGCACTTTGATTTCATGTAGGAATAGTTAAAGCTAGTAAAGATTAATTAGTTTTTTTTTTTTAAATCAGATTTGTCCTACTGTGTTATTTTAAGTTTCTGTGTGATCTCTGAACTCTTAGATATCTCTGTGGTGTAGTAGTTTTGTCTTGTGTTTTAATTATTTACTATTAAATATTTTTAAAACCTTCTACCTGTGGCTGGTTTGTGTAGAGATAAGCTCTAGAGTAAATTGCATATTTATAGAGGTTATTGTAATAGGCCACTCTAAAGTAAGCCTTGACTCTTAGTCATACTACCATTAGATAATAATATTACACAGTAATAACTGGACACCCTTTTAAGGGCCTTTTAGTAGCTGATATTATTAGCTGGGTGGTGGCAATAATTACTACCGTATAGTCTGGGTAAAGGGGCACAGATGGAGAATCTGTGTCAGCCTTTCCCAGGAGTGTCTGTGAAGTTGTATAAATACCTCTTCTCAAAGTGTGTGTATGTGTGTGTGTGTGTGTGTGTGTGTGTGTGTGTGTGTGTGTGTGTGTGTGTGTGTGTGTGTGTATGTATCAGCTACCTGGCCAGAGACACGAAGCACTGGTTGGACAGAGAGGGTACTGGAGGTTTTAGCTTGCCCAGTTAGGCTGAGACCTGGACCCCATAGCTGTGCCAGTGGGGAGTCTTATTTGGGACCTGGTGAGCAAAGGAGCAACCAGCCCCAGACTGACTGTGATCTCTGTGTGCACTTAAGGGAAATTGTACTTTACTGTGTTTATTAGTTATCCTTTCCTCTTCTTGGAGACGACCTCCCTGGTGTTAGTGGTGAGGATTGAGGCTCCTTGATTGCTGGGCCAGGGCACGGCCGTCACATGCACGGCTGTCACATGTGGTTTGCAGTGGTGGGATCTACTTCACACACTAATTGGCTTGTAGTGGTGTGGGTAGAGCGAATTCCTATAGCTTATGTACAATGATCTCTAAAAGTGTTTTGTACTCTAAAACAGCCATGCAGTGTATACTCAGAGTTCAGATCACAATTGTTTTATGTCTTTTGTTAGCTTAGTGTTAGTTACGATGAGCAGGCAACATGTCAGCAAAGGAGTATAGAAAGCTGACACGGAGGCAGCTGGCGGAGATGTGCCAGGCTAGGGGGCTGGTGCATGGAAACCTGACTAAGGCAGACCTGATTGTAGCCTTAGTTACAGCTGCATCAGAGAACAGCAGCCTGGAGGACAATCAGACTGACAGTGGAGATACAATATCCTCGGAGAACGGACAGCTCAACCTTTCTGCAGTGGACTTAAAAATCCAGCTGGAGCTGAAGAGACTTGAGTTGGAGGCCAGACATATGGAACTAGAAGCAGCTGAGAGAATGAGGAGCCTAGAAGCTGAAGAACAGGAATGGCAGAGAAAGCATGAGAGGGAAATGCTGACTCTTCGCCAGAGTCATGGAGGTAATGGGGAAGGGAGTAACTGGACCCCAGAAGCACAAAAGGTCAGTAAATTTCTTCTACAGTTTAAAGAGAGGGATAATTTTGATAGCTTCATTCATATGTTTGAGTGGGTATGTGAATGGTATGAAGTTGACTAAAGGCTCTGGGTACGGTTCCTGACCCCCTTACTCCATGGTAAAGCTGTAACTTCTTTAGCAAAAATGCATGATACTGACTGTTTTGAGTATACTGCTGTAAAAAGACATTTATTAGACTGTTTTAAGCTAACACCTGAAATGTATAGGAAAAAGTTTTGTGAGCATAGATGCAAGGCAGATGAAAATGTATGTGAATATGTTATTGAACTGAGCACTTATTTTCATAGCTGGGTGAGTGAATGTCAGGTAACCACTTTTGAAGGGCTGGTAGACTTTTGGTAAGGGAACAAGCCCTTAGAACTTTGCCTGAGGACATGAGGATCTGGTTAGCTAATAGACAGTGTGCCACTTCAGAGGAGTTGGGGAAGAAGGGAGACTCATACCTAGCAAGCAGGGTAGCCCTGCACAGGAAAGGGACCCCAGTACTGCTCATGGGTCTAAAGGAACCCATGGTGGGAAGCACAGACTGCCCCAACAGAATACACCAGTAACAGGGGAAGCCACCAATCCAGGTAAATGTCCAGGACCAAGGGTGAAATGTTTTGAATGCAACCAGTGGGGCCATGTGGCATACAGGTGTCCAGGGAGGCAAGGTGGGGAACCAAAGGTGAGGGACCCAGTAAGTGGTAAAGACAAAATGCCAGCAGTAGGTTGTCTTGAGACAACTGGGGTATGGAACTACCATCCTGCAGATGTCCTAAGAGGGAAGGATTTGGATGAGGCAGTACTATGTACTTATGCAGTTACATGCAGTGAGGCTAGGAGACAAGCATGTGGGTCTGGTAGCCTGGGGGAGATCCAGACAGACTGCATACTTGCAGCCAGGACTGCTGAGGTGGTTACTTCAGGGAATGAGCTACGCTGTAGCAGTGAGACTGAAGGTGAGCCACAGCTGCTTGTGGGTACTGATGTTCCCTTGGACAGAGTAACTGCAAAGGTAGAGGTGAGCAGTAGTACCCAGGCTGACAGTGAGGCACCGCTGTCACAGGATGCTAGACTTCCTGTGGAAGGGAAGCTCGGAAGGGTTACAAGGACAGACTTGAGACAGGCTCAGCTGTCAGACTCTACATTGCAAGGCCTGAGGCAAGTAGCTAGGGAGGCACCTGATTTTCAAGGGAAGGGGGAATCTGTATACTGGAACAAAGGGTTACCATATAGAGAGTGGACCCCTGAGGGAGGGCTAGAAGGTGAGAGAGTACAGCAGTTGGTAGTGCCAAGAGCTTACCATCTGACGCTTTTAGCCATAGCCCATGATATACCCTTTGCAGGTCATATGGGCATAAAACGTACAAAGAGGCATATTATGCAAAACTTCTATTGGCCTGGAATTTCCAGAGATGTAACAGGGTACTGCAGGACCTGTGGGCAGTTCCAAAAGGTAGGCAAGGCAAAAGACAAGGTGAGAGCTCCTTTGATGGATTTGTCTGTGATTGAGGAGCCATTTCAGAGGGTAGCTATGGATATTGTGGGTCCTCTGAGTAGCTCAAGTTCCACAGGGAAAAAGTATATCCTAGTGATTGTAGATTATGCTACATGATACCCTGAGGCAGTGGCTTTGTCCTCCATTGAGGCTGAGAAGGTGGCAAATGCTTTTCTAGAGAATTTCAGCAGGGTAGGTTTCCCAAAGGAAATACTGTCTGACAGAGTTGCCAATTTTATGTCAGACCTGCTGGCTTGTCTGTGGAAGTCCTGTGGGGTGAAGCACATGAAGACCACCCCCTACCATCCCCAGACTAATGGTCTTGTTGAGAGGTTAAACTCTACAATCAAATCCATGCTACAGGCATTTGCAGATCAGTTTAAGAGGGAGTGGGACAAATATATGCCCTATCTGTTGTTTGCTTACAGAGAGGTTCCCCAGGAATCCACAGGCTTTTCACCCTTTGAGTTGCTGTATGGGCATAGGGTGAGGTGACCTCTAGATTTCATTCAAGATGAGTGGGAGGGTGAGTGTGAGTCTCACAAGGAGTCTGTTGTGGCATATGTCCTGAACCTCAGGACAAGGCTCAGGGAACTCATGGGCCTGGCCCAGGAGAACCTGGCAGAAGCCCAACAACAGAAAAAGGTGTGGCATGACAGGAATGCTCGAGCTAGAGAGTATGCTGTAGGGCAGCATGTGATGGTTCTCATTCCTGTCAGACACAATACATTGCAAGCAGCTTGGGAGGGACCCTACAAGGTGGTAAGAAAGGTATGTGATGTTAACTACATGGTGGAAGTGCTAGGCAGATGGCAGGGACACAAATTGTACCATGTTAACATGATGAAACCTTACCATGATAGGGAGGCCCTTGTGCTGAGTATTTGCAGTGGATTGCAGGAGGAGTCTGAGAAAGATCTTGTGACTGATCTCCTCAGTGAGGCTCGGGCTGACACCTCAGTGGAAGGGGTAGCAATGTCCTAGCAGCTATCTCCTACCCAGGTTTGAGAAATCTGAGCAGTGTTGCAGGAATTTGGGGACATGTTCACTGGGAAACCAGGGTGTGCCCACCTGGTGCAGCACCAGGTGGATGCAAGACCCCAAAGGCCTATTAGGCAGGCCCCTTATAGGGTGCCTGAGAGAGTCAAACAGACTCTGAGGGAGGAAGTACAGGAGATGTTGGAAATAGGGGTGATTCAGGAGTCCAACAGTCCCTGGGCCTCCCCAGTGGTACTGGTGCCAAAGAAGGATGGCAGCACCAGGTTCTGTGTGGATTACAGGAAATTAAACAGTCACACAGAGTCAGATGCTTACCCCATGCCTAGGACAAATGAGGCCCTAGAGCAGCTGGGTGGGGCTAAGCATCTTACAAACATTGATCTTACCAAGCGTTACTGGCGGGTGCCCTTGACTCCCAGTGCTAGAGAGAAGTCAGCCTTTGTGGCTCCTTTTGGCTTATATGAGTTCACAAAGATGCCCTTTGGGATGAAGAATTCCCCAGCATCTTTCCAGAGGCTGGCAGATCATATCTTAGCAGGAGCAGGAGGGTTTGCCCTTGCTTACATGGATGATATTGCTATCTACAGCCATTCCTGGCAAGAGCACCTTCAGCATGTCATGGAGTTCCTGGGCAGACTACAGAGGGCAGGGTTGACCATTAAGCCGAGCAAATGTCGGGTGGGTATGGCAGAGGTTTCCTACCAAGGACATAGAGTGGGGAATGGTAAGATAAGGCCAAAACCTGCCAAAGTGGAAGCTATTTAGGCATGGCCTGTACCTGTTACCAAAAAGCAGGTGAGGGCATTCTTAGGGACAGCAGCGTACAACAGAAAGTTTGTTCCAAATTATAGTACCATAGCTGCTCCCCTCACAGACCTGACAAGGAAGAACAGGCCAGATAAGGTAGTGTGGACCACAGCATGTAAGCAGGCATTTCAGAAGCTTAAGGAAGCTTTGGGAGGACCCCCTGTGTTAGCCAGTCCAGACTACAGCAAAGACTTTGTTGTGCAGGTGGATGCTTCAAACTATGGGGTGGGGGCTGTACTTAGCCAAATTTCTTCAGAGGGAGAAGAGCATCTAGTGGTTTATCTCAGTCATAGGCTCCATCCCAGGGAGGAATGCTATGTAGCGGTAGAAAAGGAATGTCTAGCCATAGTGTGGGCACTACAAAAACTTCACCCTTATCTGTACGGAAGAAAATTCACTGTGATGACAGATCACAACCCTCTAACATGGTTAAACAGAGCCAGTCAGCAAAATGCCAAGCTGCTAAGATGGAGTCTGGGGTTGCAAGGATATATGTCAGTGCAGCACCGCAGTGGGAGTAGCAATGCCAATGCATATGGGCTCTCAAGACAGGGAATGGGGTGAGGTACACCCAGTTAAACCTGACACACTCAAGCAATGTTTCTCAAGGGGCACTTGAAAAACTTGCTTGAGTTCCCCGGGGGGGGGGGGGGGAAAGATGTGACGATTGGGGAGAGATGGGCGAAGGCTGCCAGCCTAGTCAAATAGAATTTGATATATAATTCTGGCATTTGTAAATAAATGTAAAATACAGGCATGTTTTCTTGAGTATAAAAGAATACGGTGAAATGTGGAACTGCAAAATATGTGACAACATTGCACTCTACTGGCCCAGTGAAACATGTTGTGACCCTTTCATGTTTACAAATCAGATCCAGTGCATCTGGATGAAGGTTTCATGCCCATTGTTTTAAGGCTAAAGTTTATGACCAGAATTGAGATGTGGAATGTGCTTTATTGCTTTGGTTTCTGCTAGAATGTATATGTGACATGCCTTGTATTGTTGTAAGTTTCTGAGTAGGTTTTAGATTGCTAAATAATGCAGTTTGTGGCCTGAGAACTCAGACCAGGTGTTAAGATGATGCAGTATGAATACTGGGAAAACCTAAGTGTCAAAAATGATGTAATTTGGGAAGGCCTTAGAGAAATGTCTGTTAGTAATGTTTAAATACTATTTCTCACAAGAGACTAGAGAGCATTTTGATCTTGGATATCTAACTCAGCACTCTGCCTAAGCTCACATGTAAGTTTCTAGCACTGTGATTTCTTGTAGGAATAGTTAAAGCTAGTAAAGATTAATTAGGTATTTTTCTTTGAAATCAGACCTGTCTAAAACTGTATTATTTTAAGTTTCTGTGTAATCTCTGAACTCTTGGATATCCCTGTGGTATAGTAGTTTTGTCTTGTGTTTTAATTATTTATTATTAAATATTTTTAAAACCTTCTACCTGTGGCTGGTTTGTGTAGAGATAAGCTCTAGAGTAAATTGCATATTTATAGAGGTTATTGTTATAGGCCACTCTAAAGTAAGCCTTGACTGTTAGTCATACTACCATTGGATAATAATATTGCACAGTAATAATTGGACACCCTTTTAAGGGCCTTTTAGTAGCTGATATTATTAGCTGGGTGGTGGCAGTAATTACTACTGTATAGTCTGGGTAAAGGGGCACAGATGGAGAATCTGTGTCAGCCTTTCCCAGGAGTGTCTGTGAAGTTGTATAAATACCTCTTCTCAAAGTGTGTGTGTGTGTGTGTGTGTGTGTGTGTGTGTGTGTGTGTGTGTATGTATCAGCTACCTGGGCAGAGAAATGAAGCACTGGTTGGACAGAGAGGGTACTGGAGGTTTTAGGTTGCCCAGTTAGGTTGAGACCTGGACCCTATAGCTGTGCCAGTGGGGAGTCTTATTAGGGACCTGGTGAGCAAAGGAGCAACCAGCCCCAGACTGACTGTGATCTCTGTGTGCACTTAAGGGAAATTGTACTTTACTGTGTGTATTAGTTATCCTTTCCTCTTCTTGGAGACAACCTCCCTGGCGTTAGTGGTGAGGATTGAGGCTCCTTGATTGCTGGGCCAGGGCATGGCCGTCACAGAGATTTTAATATAGACCCTCATTTACAGCCACTTGTACGACTGTATACCTCAGAGATCTGCTTGACATCAAGTGAATGAATAAATATCCTAATAATAGCTCAGAAATGCATCTCAGCTTGCAGTTGTCATATCCACAGAGTGCAGCCCATTGTAACATCCCTCAGCCCTTTCAAATTCTTAGTTCAAGAATCAGAAACAACAAGTCAAAATCAGGGACAATGTTTAAATATTTATTTATTTTATATACTTAGAAAGTTGCTAGAATAAAGACTGTCACACTTGCAAGCCTTTTCTTGGTGATACAAAGTCTGGAACTCACAGACTTGGCATTATTTAGTGACTGCAGACCAAATCAATGTTCCAGAATGCCACAGATTTTGTAAGGAATAGCCCAAAATGTTGCAACTTCTTTTCTCTAGAACACTGGACAAAGTCAAAAATAATGGCGGGACAAAAACCCAAAAGGGGACAATTTTAAATATCATTATTATTTATCTGTTTATTAACAGATAAACTCAGTGAATAAACTGTCCCTTTAAGGGGTGACTTGGGAGAGATGTCTGGTAAAGTGACTTGCCCAAATTCACAGAGCAGGTAAAGGGAAGTGTAAGGAATTTAAAGACTGGACTTTTGACTAGAGGGAGCAGTGTGTTAACAGCTCAGAGCCTTAGGTCTTTGTGTTAGGTGCCAGACAACTCTAATTCATTTAAAATATTAACAGACCAATAAGTGTTGCTTCAATATGCATCTTCTGAACAATGAGAACTATGAAACTCTAATGATCAGCATTACTGAAGCGAATCTCAATGATTTACAAGAAAATGAAACATTTTACGAGGAACAACAAAATATAAGGCAAAGTTAGAGATGTTCTGCAAAATCAGGGACAAATGAGGCAAACAACTCTAATTTACTTACACAGGACAAATGAGAGGCAAATAACTCTAATTTACTTACAAAGTTAGAAGAACAACACGTGTTGCATAGACATGCATGTATTTTAAAAAATTGAACTATTAGCACCTACTGAATAGCAAGACTGTCATCCTCACTGATTTAGTAGAGAATTAAAATATTTTAAGATATTTATAAAACTCTAATGACTGGCATTATCCTCACTGATTTAGTAGAGAATTAAAATATTTTAAGATATTTACAAAACTCTAATGAATGGCATTATTTACTGACTGTGATCCTTGCACAGTGCACAACCTCTTAGTACAAGAATCAGGGACAAAACTAACAATAATTGGGGACAAAGGTCTACAAATCATTGAAAATATTGTTCTTATTTAGCTATAAATTTGCTAGACTACAGGTTTGCATTAGTGTGCATTTTTCTGAAGGAAACAAAGTCTGAAATTCAAATAGCTGTCATTGTATTAGCGACTGCAGTCTTCAACAACTTATCAGAAAGTCGTAAAATTTACAAAGAATAGACCAGAACATTCTATAAAATCAAGGACATTTATTTGAGAGTCTCAGTAATTTAATAGAAAAACAAGCATTTCAGGAGTGAGTGCACAGTTCAAAACAAAATATGAGGGAAAAAGCAAAGCACGGGCATTTGCATTGTGCAAAAAGTCAAACAGATATGTACAATGCTAATGTATGGCAGTATTGATTAATTTATGCTCAATTATTTACCAGAAAATCAAACATTTTATGAGGAACTATCACTCACCCAGCTCAAAATATTATGATGCAAGCCAGAAAACTGTAGCTCTTCAGTCATTTGCACTGACAATCTGACATTAAGAGTCAGAGAACAGAATCAAACAGTGGATAGTACTCAAGCAGCATGCTGCACAACAAAAATATGACAGAGCATCCGATGTTCTGCTTCTTGCTGGCATCATGATATTTTGGAAGCCTGGATTCTTTGTGCCTGCATAGTGGCCAGTATGAACAAACTTCATTCAGCAGGTGCCGTATCGGTATTGACCAGGGACAGGTATGAAGTTGCTGCAAGAGCCACGTCTACTTTTTAAAATGTTAAAGGATAGGAAGGAAATCCCATTCTTCAGACCCAGCCCTCAGTTTCACAGAAACAGGCACTACAGTATGGATCACAAAAGTACTGACTAGCTTTCATTTTTTTAAGCAAAGTATTTTCTCCATGATTGACATGTAGCATAAAATACATATATCTACAATACCAATCAATAAACCTACCATGCAGTCTGTTCATTGCATGCAGTCTTTTCCACTGCTGAGGGTGGACATGTTGACTGGACTAACATCATGGAGATGACCAGGGAGGGGAGGGTGAGAGGAGTTACATATGGGCTTTTCAGGTATGGTTAAAAAATAATTTAACTAAATGCTTTACAATAAATTGCAAATATAAGTAGTGTTAAAAAGAGGAAATCCCTAACTCCCCTATCTTAAATAGAAAAAGTCATAAAGTTATGAGGTAAGTTCAGCTGTCCACAGGTGAAAACTCAAAACTGAGAATATTAATTTAAAGGAGGTAAGCAGGTTGGATGGGGAAAATTCAGCAGCTGATACTCTTTTTTTCTTTCTTAAACTACAGAGGTTTATTGGCTCCCAGGTAGCACCAAGCGCTAGGCAACTGCCTAAGGAGCCTTGTGCTGGATTCAGCCCTGAGTGTGAGAGGTACATGAGATCTGAGGGCTGTAAGTCTGAGATCCTCGGTATGGAGGCTCTTAAACTTTGGCTAGATGTATCCTAACTGTACAGAATGGAATCTATTTATTTTTTAATTGATTGAAATTATATCATAAAGAAATGAGTTTTTTTCTCAATAATGAATGCTTTTTAATCCCCACGGTACTGGTAAAGGGTCTGCTTTTGTTTCCATCTGCACAGATTTATTTATGGGATACATTGAGGTAAAACATTTTATGAACCATCAGAAAACACTTTTTGATGAGTTTTGAATTATGGAGACACTGCCTAGATGGTTGCTAAATTACATGGTAGGATCTTCAGGAACTATAATATTTTTATAAAAAATATTAACAGCACTAAGTTTGGTGTTCAGTTTATACTAAAAGCTGATTTATTCACTCTGAAATCTTAGACTTGGAAGCTTTGGATGGGACTATATATATGACATTTTACTGGAGGCCACTGTAAAAAGGCAATTTGAAAAACAGATGCTATCATCTAGGGCATAAGGTTAAGAACTTACACAAATCACAATTTATGCATATTAAATGCACATACATACTTTGGATATGGATTATAAAAGTTTAGATGATAATTCTGGGCATTTTTCCCACAGGGGATACAGACCAGTGGTAATTACTTTAGTAAGAAATGAGATATAGTCTGTAGCTATATGAAATTTACATCAGCATGGGGTAAAGCTACAATAAATGTTAGGAATAAACAGTCTAGGCTTGTTACAACCTATGAAAACAACTTCAATTGTCTAGGCTTTGAACCTATGAACCTATGAACTTGTTTAAGATTAAAGGAATTATAAATAGACATCTGTCTACGGTGCTATTTCACAAGATTTTTTGAGTAATCATTTATCTAGTGAATGCTAAATGGTTAATAAATATTGAAAAATGACAGAAATCAAACTTATATCAAGAAATAAGAGTTTAGCTAATTCATATTAAACATAGTAAGTGTTTTGGTGAATGACATTACTGCATCAGACTGTGCAAATCAACTCACATGACTTAAAGCTTAGCAAATGACTAAGCTTCTTAGTCATATTTTATGTCTTAATTTTCTTTGTGCAACAAATACTTTAAAATTATCTTTATCTTTTAAATTAGGAGTAATGCAGGCATTCTGTCTCACCTGTCAACAGTACTCCTTCTAGTTTAATTCAACTTCTGCAGCCAACCTTGTCTAAACATTTTTTGCATAATCAATGAGAATCAGTAAAAAAACCCTTTACAATCAGATGAGCAAATCAAATGTTTGCACAATGTGTTGGAGACATCCCCTGAGATTCAGTAAACTCTGTGTAGGCTTCGCACGAAGCCTACATGGAGCTTATGTGTTTGCGCAGTGATGCACAGTGAGCAGCAGCGCTAATTACATATTTATGCTATGCAGTGTGTTTAAATGTAAAGAAGCATGGTTTTTGAGGCTGGCAACAGTGTTACCAGACAGGAAACCATGTAAAGCAATACAGATGCAAACCTGGTTACCTCAGAGAACAGTAGGCTAGCAGTATTGCATGGAATGCCACAATGATTACCAGGGCTTAACATATAGTTATATATATGTTCCAAACACAGTACAGGACAGTGTATACACTGCAGAGAATTGTGTGTGTGAAATCCCATTCCAGGCATTCTGTATAGAAGTTGTGTAAATGATCTGTAAGGGTATACGGACTGCCATGTAAAATAAATACTCAGGGGAAGTATATGTATTGAATCCAGACACATACACAGATGAACAGTAGGAATGAACACAGGGAAAAAGGACAGGTGAAACAGCCTAATGTACAGCAGATGAAGGCATGTCAATGGAAAATAGTTGTAACAGGAACATCAATCACATATCAATATGATACAGCATGGACTGCTCAGTAAAAATGTGTATTATATGACTGTCACACAAGGTGACATAACAGTTGGGAAGATGTTTTTGTGAGATAAGCATCCTTACATAAGCAATGTAGAGGACATCTATCAGGGATGTTATATACAGCTAGGGTAGGGTGCATACTGTGCAGCTGTGCAAACTAGATTTGCCTGAATATGAGTGAAATCTCAGCAGAGTTCTACAACAAGTGGGACACAGGTAAAGGCTCATGGGCAACAGTAAAAGAAGCATGCACAATCATGGACAATATCAGAATAATATCACCAGTAATCTCAGGCCTGTGATATAACATGTGATTTTGAGTGATTCAAGAATGTTCTGCACAAACACACTTGTACAACTATTATGACATGTCAGAAATCTATGAGGGTAATCACCACACTGTCCTGACACTGTAACATGTGCTGGAGGTGTTAGGAGGGACACTGCTATACCTGTGACATTATGATGTGACACCTTCATACCTTCCATATTTGTCTTACACTGCTAATGTAACTAACAATTTCTCCCATCCCTATGCAATTTGCCTATCATCCTCCTGGACTGTTTCTATAATCATCCAATGTTTAATTTGTATGTAAATCAATTTATCTGTTTGTACTTGTGTGATTATTATGTCATGTAACATTGTATTATGGAGCTTTTCTCCCCGGGCCTCCACTGAAAATGGGCTTTTACCCCGGTCACCAAACTGGAATAAATAAATAAAATAAATAAATGATCAATACAGGCTAGTTGACTGGTGTGCATGATATATATATATATATATATATATATATATATATATATATATATATATATATATATATACATATGGCACAATCGGACTGTCATGAATGTTACACATGCCATCAATGTTGTCAAACAGCTATGTATATACTGTGTGCATCACCGGAACAGGTATCACACATGCATCTGGAATAACAACTCAATGGGGGTACTGCACAGACAGTAATGTTTATGCACCAAAAAGAATACCTAGGTATGACCAATAAGATGTGTGACAGGTCATTGTGGTAAAGGAGGTACACTTTATTTATACACCACTGGAAGATGTATAGGGAGGTACATGAAGAAGGGTGCATTGTACTCAGTTACTGGTATAATGAAGGCTGTGAACTACTGACGTATTATGGCCTTTGATGCGGATGTCTTCACATACTCAGTAGTTTTGTTGCATGCAAGGGAGTAGTCAGCACTGTGACCACATGCTGGTGGGCATTCCACATGCCATCTACCCCAGGACACAGTTCAAATACCTACTGGTCTGATTATATGGTGTGATGTCTACATTATCCTTTGGTTGTGCATTTCTTTTCATGCTGTAACAAATCCCCCCATGTTTTTGTTTCTTTGCAGGTGTTGTCATGGCTGTGGCAGCAACCTTTGGTGTGTATTGATAATGGCTGTATTATAATAATATCACAGTTGGAGTCAATAACTGTCCACAATTTGTAGTCCTTCAGACAGCTGTTTGGACACCGGATGTGCATGTCATTCTGTCTGTGACTTAAATAATGGACAGGAAAGGCCTGGCAGACAGTCCTGATATACTGACCTGATCACTGGACCTGAGATATAGGTCACTGCACAAATTTCAACATATTAAGGTGCCACGTATGTGATTCAGTGGTCTACCCACTTGGTGATATAGGTGTTTATGGCCACATCTGACAGTGTTGAGTAAATACGTCAGTATGGATTTGTGTCAAATGCCTTGGGCTTGTCAAGTTCAAAAAGATGATATTATCATCATGCATGCCCTCAATGACCTCTTTGATTATATCTACTAGATGTAACAGGCATTATGTAGCATTAACAACTCACACAGGTCTGCTGCACACATCCGGGATAATACTAGTGTCCATTAATAAAAGATCCATGATGACATGTTGGTCTACCTCACAGATGAGGAGAGCCAGGATGAGTCTATGCATGCATGCATCAGGTGCTGTCCTTCCCAACTCAGATGGATGTATGTAGATGTACACCCTTCTATGGGAACATAGTCTGTGTGGAGGGTGTGTTGAAGTGTGTATTCAACCATGTCAGGAAGGTGTACATGCTGAGTCATGCTATAGGTGATCTGTGATGTTCTCACAGCTCATTGATTCTGTATAACAGGTCTGGATTAAGGTTAGACAATGCATACTGCCTAATTTGATCTGGTCTGGAGTTTGGACAAAATCCCACATGCAGGTGTCATTGAAAATCTCTCCCAACTGGGGAGTAACCCTTATATCACTAGATGGGTAACCAACTGGCTCACTGACAAAACACATACTGTGAAAGTTGGCGAATCAACCTGTACCAGTAGAGCTGTTGCCACTGGAGTACTCCAGGGATCTGTGCTTGGCCCTTTATTGTTTGGAATCTATTTCTCGACAGTTCAGGCTAAAGTATACAGCCTTTGACTTGCCATGTTTGCTGATTCTTTTATATTGGGTGCAATTATTGAGTCCACCAATGATGATAACATACTACAGGAGGGACTTACACAGACAAATGATTGGTGACATTGACCAGAAATAATTGCAAAAATGTGTCTTTATTTTGTCCTTCTGCAAAGTGAAGTTCCCTGCTAATTGCTGCATTGATAACTCTCCCGCTGTGCTGAAACCCAGTAATGCAAGACATGGAAACACACATGGATAGCAATCTGAACTTTGACCACAAGTGTCTGCATTGGTATGGAAAGGCTATGTTGTACACATCTTAAGTCACACCATCATATTCAGATCTGAGGATTAAATAACAGCACTGTACTCGAACCTCATCAGAACACTAAGACAGTATAATGCTCCTTTTTTGCATGTACCTCACCAGATGCATGCAACAGCTGGAGAGACCACAGGTGTCTCTGTCCAAGAAAGCACACAGCCTACAAACCATGCCATGATGTATGTGGACAGACTGAAAGCCATGTCACTGTAATCTGTATCATATAGGATGAGAAGACTTCTGCCTGGCCTCCAGGGCAATCTCTGACCCTGCTCTGGTGGGAATAGTGCAAATCTACAAATCATATATAAGTGAGGACATCAGTAGTATCTAGTGAGGAGAATATGGTAATAGCAGTGTCCCACATGCTGGTGTAAAAGGATCTCTATAATGGCATGCAAGCACACACACACACACACACACACACACACACACACACACACACACACACCAGTTGACTGCAGTGAGAAAAGAAACCTACCTAAGTACACAGACTACAGAACTCTGTATTTAAGGCAAGCACCACAGCTCAAGTCTGACTCGGAGTGTCTCAGACAGCAGTTTACAGGTAATGACACCAGCAGTGTCTTGTAAGCAGAATATAGTAACAGCAATGCCCCACATGTTGGTGTGAAAAAGGCTCTATCTAATGTCAAGCAAGTGCACAAGCACACACACACACATGCGCGCACACACGCACACACACACACACACACACACACACACACACACACACACACACACACATACACACACACACACCCCAGTTGATTGCAGTGAGAACAGAACCCCTACCTAAGTACACAGACTACAGAGCTCAGTACTTTATGCAAGTTCCACAGCACACGTCTGGCCTGCGTGAAATGGATGTATAGGCATGCGCAAGTGTCAAAATAGTGTCAAACCATGGGATTGGTGTGGCAACTCTAGGATACTCACTTATGCTCTTCTGGCTAGATACACACACTCACACTCACACACACACACACACACACACACACACACACACACACACACACACACACACACACACACACACACACACCACAGTTGACTGCAGTGAGAACAGAACCCCCACCTAAGTACACAGACTACAGAGCTCAGTTATTTATGTAAGCACCATGGCATAAGTCTGACTTTTACAAGGCTGCAGGGCAACTTATAGTGGATGGCATCAGCAGTGGCTGCTGGAGAGAAGATGTCGGAAGACCTGCATGAAATGGATGTGTAGGTATGTTCAGCTGAGAAGAGAGTTCTAATTCTGCATGGTACCAGACTGATGTGCATTGCATATCACATAACATTTGTTATTAATTTATGTAGTGCAGTTGATATATTTGTGAACAAGTACTGATTATTTATTATTATTTTATTTTACATTTGTTGACCAGGAAAGTCCGACTGGACACTTGTCCATTTACAGCGGAGGCCCGAGGAGAAAAGCTCCATTTTACATACAATGCAGTAACATACAAACAATATAGTAGTATACAAAGGAAACATAGAAGAATTAATAAGAGTCTACAGTACTATGTGATTGTACTTCCTAGGACATTTTTACACAGTAGTTTAGTATTAACTATGGATCCATTTCTTAGAAATTCAGTAATTTTATAAAGCTGTAATGCTTTCAAAAGGTAGCATTAAACATTAGAAACTTGATGAGAAGAGTAGTTGTTAGTATCTTTGTCTTTACCCAGGGGTGTTACAGCAGCATAGCCATTTGTTAGAAAGATGGGTTTTGAGGAGTTTTTTAAATTGAGTAGTGGAGGTATTGGATGTGAGGGTGTCTGGTAGAGAGTTCCAGACTTTGGAGATGCAGTAGCTATAGAGAGATTTCCCTGCTTCATTTTTGTAATTGGTGATCTCAAGAAGGTTAATGGTATTAGATTTAAAAATTCTTTTTGTGGTGTAAGGTTGTATAAGATGTTGGAGGGCTGGGACATTGTCTGGGTGGTGGTATAGCGTATTTTTCTAGTGACAGTTGATTGCGTTGCAATAGTTGAGGGAGCTCTAACCAGTTTAGATTTTTAAGGGCTATACGGTGATGTGTTCTATATGTAGATTCAGTGGCAAATCTAGCTATCTTATTGGAACAGGATTCTAGCCTGTTAAGATCAGATTTACGAAGGTTGGTTAGTACTGGGGAAGCATAGAGAAGGGTGGATAATAGATGTGTCCTGGCTACTGTGATTCTAGATTGTTTAGAGAAATTGTTTGTTACGATAAAGCAGGCCTAGTTTTTTTATGTACTTTCCTGATGGTTTGGGCAGTGTGGATGTCAAATCTAAGGTTGTTATCAATTTCAATGCCTAAAAGTTTGGTGTGGATAGCCGGGATTGTTACAGTTTTGTTGTTAGAGGTCACTGAGAAAGTGACAGGTGGGTGGTTTTATGGGAAGAAAAAAGTAGTAATTTAGTTTTATTAGGGTTGACAATAAGCTGATGGTTAGAGAACCAGGTTTCTGCTAGTGAGAAAGCATTTTGTGTTTGCGAGAGAAGGAGGTCTGGACTGGGAGCTGCACATATGATAGTGGTGTCATCAGCATACTGAATAACAGAGGCCATGGGGGTGGAGGATGGGAGTTAATTGGTGAATAGAGTGAAGAGTAATGGACCTAGGATAGACCCTTGAGGTACTCCCAAGGATACTGGTAGTAGGGGTGATAGTTGGTTTTGCCATTTTACCGCCTGATGCCGACCTGACAGATAGCTCTTAAACCATGCAATGGAGGAGGTACTGAGGTTAAGGGTAGAGAGTAAGTTGAGGAGTCTACTGTGGTTGACCATGTCGAAAGCTTTTGATAAATCTAAAAATATGGCTGAGACAAGTTGTCCTTGATTTCTATGATAATTAATGGTATTGGTGAAAGAAATAAGTGCAGTGGATGTACTGTGGAAGGGTCTGAAGACGTGCTGGTTTTTGGATAGCAGTTTGTTTTCAAGGAGGTAATTCATAAGTTGAGTGTGTATAACTATCTCTAGGATTTTGGATAAGGGCGGTAAGATAGCAATGGGGCGATAGTTATTGAGTTCAAAGGAGTTGCCTACTTTTTGTAGTGGGATTATATGGGACATTTTCCATAGCTGGGATATTTTGCACTCTGTGATTGATCTGTTGATGAGAATAGTGACAGGATAGGCTATAGCAGTTGCTGCTATTTGGAGGTATTCTGCAGGTATGTTGTCTGCAGCTAGGGTGGCAGGTTTGAGCTTTTGGAGGAGTTTTAGGATGGTTTTGGTAGATACTGGTTGAAGTGTGAGTCGCTAGTTTGTGTTACCATTATGGTTGGTGTATTTTCTGGGGTTGGATGAGTGGTGTTAATTTGGTTAATAGCTAGGGCCTGGATAGTCTCAGCAAAGTATTTGTTAAACTGTGTGGGAATATTACTGTGAATATTACCAGTTTTGGGTGTGGTGGTAGTAGTTTTCCCAGGCCACAATACCGAATTGATTGCAGCCCAGAATTTGTGGGGAGTGTTGGCATGTTTTTTTGTAGGTTTTGGTAATAGTTGGTTTTGTCTATTTTTATGAGTTTCTTGGCCTTGTTGCACAGTTCTAAGTATTTCTGCTTTACTATTTGGGTTTTGTTTTTGTGATATTGATCCCATGCTTTGTTCTTTTCTTTAAGAATAGTTTTGGTGGGCTTAGTTAACCAGGGGGCATGTGTAGTTTTTATTGATGATGATGGATCAGGGGGGAACATGGTGGTTAACAATGTTTAGGAAGGTTGAACTGAAGTGTTGCACTGCATCATCAAGTGGTAGTTGTTTTAAAGGGGTGCAGTTGCAACTATTTAGGTCATTGTTTAAGGCACTGGGGTTAAAGTTATTTTTGTTCCTAACTTCTTTATGTGTTACTTGACTTATATGTGGAATTTTGGTTCTTAGTAGATATGTTGGTTGGTGGTCACTGAGTAAGTCTGGAAGACATCCAGCTTGGGCTGCAAGGGAAGGATGGGATGTAAGTATCCAGTCCATAATGGACTGGTGTTTGATTCTTTTGTCATTTCACACATGGCTGCATTGTAAATATGTGACATATAGTTAGCTAGGGTCTTCAGTTTGTTATGTTTCTACATTTAGGTTCATGGCATGAAGAGTAAGTGGACAATAAATAGTACTAAGACATGCTAATATTGACTTTGCATAGTGTAACAGCAAGCAGTGGGTGTGTGTGATGGTTGGCAAAGTGTTTGCACATGTAAGATTCACATTTTCATTACTTTCCCTGTTTGTGTGTTGTTAAACAGTGTACAAACATGGGGTTCATTGCTAAAATTCTGAGAGTTAGTATTGAGTTCATAAAGCACAACTACTGCTTAGATGACTCAGTGACAGCAGGTGTAAATGCATTGACACATTTTCTTTAGCCCAGATGATACTGGGTTTGAATCCAGGTGTATCTAACACTTTTAAATAAAGAGTGATAATGCAATGACATTATTCTTTATAGTACATTCAGCATGTGTTAGTGTGTGTTGACCTAGAGCAGCAGGGTTAACCAGCATTGCACAGAGGTAACTGCAGCATTGTAGAGAGCTCACCATCACTTGGCATTAATGTGTGATGCCAAAACTGCACAAATATAGAGGTGAATGGATCCATTGCTTTTTCTGGTACTTATGTGTGTTGTGTGTAATTCTATTTTTTACTAGATTATAGGTGTTAAAATGGGGTAGATAGGAAAGTGAGGAAATGGGGAGCAAGCAGGGGGAAGAACAAAGGGAAGGCAATATAGGAATATGCAGGAGGGATGGAGGAAAGAAACATAGCTTTCCATTTCAACAGTGTGAACTGAAAATATTTACAGAATCTCAGCTGAATTTGGACTGTCACCTCCAGAAAGAGGGGTGACAACAATGCAATCATGTTGCATAGCCAATTGGGCCAAATCAAGCTTGTCAAGAAGACATGTGTGCAAAAAGGAGACGTATGTATGGGACAATATTTTTTTGAGGGACAGGTACCCATTTTTTTTTGTAATTCAGTAAGAGTGGAATGCTAAGTAAGAGATGGTATTGCTGGGTCAGGTAAGTTGGGTAAGTGAAGAAGCAAATGCAAACAAACAAGACAAGACCCAGGGACAGTGAAGGACTCAAAAGGTTGGGGGACACCATGAGTGGGGTGAGAGATGGGACAACCCAGGTTCATGCCAGTCAAACATGGCGACAGTGAGAATCTAGTCTTCACCCACTGGACTGTCATCACTGTCCCTCTACTCCACTGACAGCTGGAGTGCTTGATGTCTTCTCCTCCTATGTACCATGAGGGAGAGCAGCCTCTCCATCTGGCAGAGGGGTACACCAGTGGTGTGCTGCACAAACCTAAGCACCAACCCTGGCATCACTGATGAGTGATGAATTCCCCACTTTTGCCACTACTCTTGGAGGGTACCACAACACCAGCTGCCAGGGCAGTACTACCTGAGGGTGCAGGTAGTGCAGAGGCAACAGAGGCAGTGATGCCAGTTTGGGTCTCAGATGTGCTGGGCATCGGTGCTAGAGTGAGTGGAGTGGGGACAGGCTAATCCACTGGGGGCAGGCCTACCTCACTGTGCTGTGAAGCACCCTACCTCTGTGATCTAAACTGGGTACCTTCCCCTCTAATGCCAGACATGTCTAATACCAGAACTAGAACAATGGCAACTAAATATTTATAGCCATTTCCTGTTATCACGTTTACCAGTAGTGCGCAAACACAAGTAATGATGCCAACCGAGTTTGCGAGATGTTAAGCAGAGATCAGCAGTGCCAAGCAGGCAGAAAATAAATATTTTAAATTTGAAGGTTAATCTTACACTTGACCTTAGTTTGAGGGGTGCCTGCTGCTGTAGCTTGCAAATATAATTTGAACATTGTAAGGTAACTGTTAGGTGAGTTAAGTTTGCAGACATCCACTGAGAGCATAAATGTTATGGTCTGACATTTTTTTTGGCTTTATATACTGATAAAATTGATTTTTAAAGTGTGGTATTCAAACCTAGGCATAAGGGACACAACATTTTCTTCCACAGCTGTGGTTTTCCATCTTTGCCACAGAAGAAGTGCTGCTCAGACATAGTCATGAATCATTCATAAATACAGTTGACAGTTTGAGGTGTTACCACATGTATGTGTGTGACCTGACAAGGTTCTCATATATAGATCCAGTTGTCTATGTGTCTTATTTAATTGTGAAGGCTATCCAAGTACAGATAGCAGAATTATACTTACAGAAATATAATAGACAGTATACCCTCAGGCATACATTTGAAAACACAATAAGAGTGTCTTAGCCCTCCAACATATAATTCATATCAGCTCCATTATCTAAAGTGTTTTAAGTGAGAGTGAATATAGTGGGATATGGAACAACAGTAAAATGTCTGGAATGCCCTGTACTAGAACCCAGGACTATCTATATTCCAGCCCCACACTTACACCTGTTACCACAGAAGTAGTTACATGACAATCCTAAAATTTCCTACTCATTCTTAAGTTCTGTGTGTTAACCACCATGCAACACTGCCTAGCGTGTTTGAGTGATGTCCCACAGAATTAATGGAATGCATCAGTTTTCAGTTATCTGCATCCTGCCTGCAGGTGTTTATTGGCTACAGGTGTGGAGGAACCTTGCTAACTGTCATGCAATGTCACTTAGCAGTATTGCAGAATGGAAAGCAGAAATTGCAACAATGTAGCCTTTTTGACCTTTACACTTTATCAGACACCCTGTTTTCAGGTGTTCTGTCTGCTTCTTGTGTGGCCACTAGTCCAGCTTTGCACACTGCTAAGAATCATACAAACAAGATAAGCATAGCTAAACCTGACATTCATTGTATTTCTCTGTTTCCCTTGTTTTCACTAAGCTGCATACCACACAAACTCCGGCAAAAAAATAAAAATAAAAGTAAAAAGTTTTTTTAAAAAAGTAGTTCAAAGGAAGAAAATCAATCTATGAAATAAACACTACAAAATGTTTGTTAGTAAACATGAAATAGTTTAACATAGGTCTGAATTTGAACTCTCACTTCAACAAACCTTCAGAACCCAGTAAGGATGTATGTTCCCTCTTTAACACACAGACAGCTTTGTAGCAAATAACTGAAATCATTCTGCATACAACCAACTGCAACATCATCCACAGTACTGGCAAACCATATGACAGTTATTTGTACATGTGTTAATTCTGGATGTAGTTGACTGAGTGATCAAACAACCATTTATGACTACTGTTTGCAAAAATTCAGCCCTGTCTTATATCTCTGTGTTTGTTGTCATTCTTGTCTTATCTGACCAGTAATCTCAGACATGCAGTCTTAAGACATTCTATTTCACTGTCATTGTGTGAAGATATTGAATGGCAATAATATATAGTTGTCAAAAAATTAAGGGGAGGTTGGATGTTAATGAGCAGAAACTGCAAATTATGTGCTACTGACATTTCAAACCTTGATAAAATTACTTCTACACTTTGTAAGTCTAACCTTACACACCCAATGGAGGTAGGGCAGTCTGCATTGCTGTTGTGTTTTCCTTCTCCCTACCAGTAATCATTCACAGTTGCAATCCATTAGTGATAAACACAGAGGGAGTGCCTACACTACATTTACATCTGCTACACTGAGCCAAGTATTTGGGATTCAGTAATTCTAATCAGTTCAGACCCGATTTGCATCTTCACCATGCTCACTGCCTTGAATCTACACCATAAAAAGGCAACCGTGTAGCTAGGGAACCTGAAGGCAAGGAGACTTGTTTATGTGGAGAATATAGAAGGGGCTATTACTTTGGAATATAGCTGCACAGAAAACTACTGAACTTGAGAAGGTATGCTTGCATTTTTCAGCTATATACTACATATGCTGAAATGGCATTAAGAAAAATCTGTTAATATATCATTAGCAAATGCTAATTCCAATTGTATGCGTCACTTAGAAGTCCACTGGTGGTGTGTGCATGTCTGTCAAGGCATTTCACAGGTATACATGATTGGCAATATCTTAAAATGGAAAGTCCTATGTTAAATCTGTAGACATGTTTCAGGGACAGTTCATTTGATAGCACTTTTAGAATTTTACTGATGGTTTGTTAGCAAAATGTGTCATTTACCTGTTCTTGGGGGGTGGGGGAGCAAAGTTGCATTTCTGTTTTGGTACAAACAAGGATATGTTGCTATTGTTACTCTCCTTGTTTTGCATCCAGTCTTGCTTTGTGTGTGAATGTAATATGTTACAACCACACAATTCTTGTTTTTTTTATATTTCAATATCTTGACTGTTTTATGTTTCTCCAGTGGGTAATAGTGAAATGTTACATTTTATGTTTTATGTGGAAACGGGACTTTCTTAGTTATATGATACTTATGTGTATTTCATGGGTCTATGTTCAGCCATCAAACGGAAAAAGCATTGAATGGCATATTTCTTCGAAAAAGTTGTTCATCAAGCTGTTTGAGTAAGATTGCATTATGGTAGGGATCAGGAAATTTGTCCTTTCCCCACTGTACTGTGATCTCGGAGTTGGTATATATAATTAGCAGGGATTGTGGGGGGCAAGCCCCATATGAGGAGTTTTGCTGAACAGCATTTTTGTTGTAAAGCCATTTGGCAATTTTTCCATTCGAAGGCTGAACATAGACCTATATTTTACTGATGGTTTGTTAACAAAATGTGTCATTTATCTGTTCTTTTGGGGGTGGGGGAGCAAAGTTGCATTTCTGTTTTGACAAAAACAAGGATATGTTGCTATTGTATACTACAATATACAAAATCATTGACAACCTTCTAACTTGTCCTGCTCTTAGCCCATTAATCAACTTTTACATCCCAAATAAACATCTCAGATCTGAAGACAAACATCTCCTCACAACTTATAAACTTAACAAAACTCCAGGCCTAAACATTTCCTCCTGCTTTTTGGGAAAAAACTATGGAACTCCCTTCCTTTAACTATCAAAACTGCTACTAACTTGCTTTCCTTCAATAAAACTATATAAAAGAATACTTCAACAAAGTTTGGATTTGCTCCTGTATGAGCCCAGGCTGAGGTACTCTTATACCTTTTTCTACCACTACTCTTTCTATCCCCATGACTAACTTACCCTACCCTCCCTTAGTCTCCTGAAGTTACACTCATACCTTTTCCACATCAATTCCTACTATCTGCTCTATCACACCCTACCCTTGTCTACAAGTATTATCCTATGCCTTCACCAATAAAATCTGTAACCATGTTTCATGACCACTAGAATAATAATAATATTATGTAAATAATGCCACATCTTCCTACTATCAGGCTTTCCATATAATTTATGTTTGAATGCTATGACTTAATAAAGTTTTATTCTGACAAACTAATGTGTAGTTTTTCAAATTTTGTACTTGATTGTTATGACTTTATTATGTGTATTAAGTTCTAATTCTGACAAACTAATGTGTTTTTATATTTGCACTTGAATGCTATGACTTTATTACGTTGGTCTAATTTTTCATTCTGTTACCATATGTATCTGGAGCTTTTCTCCTCAGACCTCCACTGAAAATGGGTAGCTCATGACCCAGTTGGACTTTTCTGGTAAACAAATGCCAAATACAGAAATTATCCTTCTGTTGTGTTTTAGGTCACTTAGGACTATGGCACCCAGGTGCGTCAATCCTCAAAAAAACCCTTCAGTTACCCTGAGAATCGGGCCATTTTGGAAACTTTTAGGTGACATGGTGCCTTTCTGCTTGAGAGAGGACATGGAGATAGGTCAGGCAGAATGCAAATTTGGCAGCATAGGTTCATAGGTTCATAGGTTTGTACTAGGCTAATGGCCCTGGAGCCTTTACAAGCCTAGCCCATAGGATTATCCTGGCATCATGCCACCTGACCTTAGTTCCTAGTGCCTCTGTTGAGTACAGCCACTGCAGTGATCCCTGGGGTGAATTTTCTATTTCCCATCCACTCATCAAGATTTCTCTTTAAGAGGTCCAGTGAGGTTCTTTGATTTATATGTATGGAAAGTCTATTCCATAGCCTGGGCAGTCTCTGGGTTATGAACCTGTCCCTCCAGCATGGTCCATTGATTGTGGTGATGAGGTTGAGGTCTCTGTGGTGTGTGGTGTGGAGGGATTAGGATTTCTTTAGATGTAGCATTTCTAACAGAGCTGGGTCAGACATGGCTTTGTAAGTCAAGCAAAGATTGCCTCTAAGTAGGCGATATGAGACAGAGAATAGTTGGAGTTTTTTGAGTCTGTCCATATAGGACAAGTGTTCAAGGCCCGGGATCCTCTTTGTGAGGTACTTTTGTGGCCTCTCCAGTTGTTGCAGGTGTCTAGTGAGATACATGCCAAATGGGGCATTGTACTCGATGATTGGCCTAATGAGGGAAGAGTAGAGGAAGACAATGACCACTTTCTACCTGGATGCAAAACCCTTAGTAATGAGATGTGCCACATAGAAGGACTTTCTGACCACAGTGGCAATGTGGTGGTCAAAAGTGTGTTTGCTGTCAACCTGTGTTCCCAGATCTCTTATAATGCCTTCTCTGTTCTTTGGACTACCATCAATGTGGTAATTCAAGGGAACTGGGTTTTTCCCCAAGGGGGATGACGACACATTTTTTGGCATTCAGCTTAAGGCCATGGTTCTGACACCAGTCAGTCTCATTGAGGCCTTTCTGTAGGATGTCAACATCACTTGGGGAATTAATAATAGCTTCCAACTTGTAATCATTTGCAAATGTTGTCAGCCAGAGTCCCTTTGTGCTGGCCTGGACTTCAGAGAAGTAGATACCAAACAGGAGAGGACCCAGGACCGAACCCTGTGGGACACCACTCATGACTGGTCGGCAGTCTGACTTGAAGTCAGCTATTTATTGAGGTGAATGCAGTAGCCGGCCACACCAGGACATATGATCAGGTGTACCATAGGATCACTGACATGATGCCATCTGCATGGAGGAGAGCAACTGCAGTGGCCTGTGATTAGATAGGTACTGGGGAGACAAGCTACAGAGCCATCACTAACAGCAAATAAAGAGTTCCTGTCCACTGTCAGGGATCCAGACAGCTCCCACGAATGTGCAGAACAGCATTTCCTTGATATTGGTGCTATGTTTTCAGGGAAAAATATGTCCCAGGAGGAGTTTACAGGTAAGCTGATGTATTTCAATTGTTAAATACTCTTGTATAGTAAAATAATGACAACGATATGTTAGTTCTGTTTAACAATAAATTGGTTTGTGTGGGGGAATTGTGGGGGGAATTGTAGATTGCTACAATTCTGATTGATTACACATGGGCTTAGGTTGGACTTGTCATCCAAGTTCTTGTTGAAAGTATAGTTAATAGACATATAAAGGGCAAAAAGTTTTAACCCCCTGTGTTACTGCTAATTGTGATAATGATGTCCTTAACTTTTGCTTAACTTCTTCCAGGGACCATCATCCATGGGCAGCATAGCATCATCTGCACATGGTAAGCCAAATATCTTCTTTGTCAGTAGTGATGAGCAGTTCAAAGAAATATGCATTTTATACATATATGTGTGACGTGGGTGTCAGGACTTTTGTGGGTATTGCTGTACTGTCTGTAATAGTGGCACCATGTTACTTCATTAGCATACATTTGACTATAGTAGTGAAGCTATTATTTTTTTTCCTGTGTTTGCTGCTTATTATCACAGGTGATCCTGACAGTGGATGTAAGAATCTTACCACCTGATGTTACAGTATTCTGATGATGATGGTGGCCTAACAGAGGCAGAGTCAGGGGTGCAGAGGTTGAATCTAACACTGAAGTTGACATTTAGCCATCCCTTGTAATTCCATCAGACACAGCCAGTAGGCCTATGCCAACCCATTCCAATGAGCCCTCAGATATTGTGTAGGTGGAGGGTGAGACACTCAATCATGGAAGTCTGGTTACTGTGGCTTCAGTGCCTGTTGACTCTGGCCATAGCCAAAGTGTGGGTAAGGTGCCACACAGGAGAGTTGTTAGGGGTGCTTGGAGGAGGCCTGCTGTCCATCCTCTACTTGAGCCAGGTGTGTCTTCCAGTGCCACTTGAAGTATGTTTAGGGCCATCATGGAGGCATAGGCACATAAGATCATAGAATCATAGGAGGTTACTAGGCTAATGGCCCTGGGGTCCTTACAAGCCTAGCCAAGAATTTATCCCAAAAAGAAACCTCAGTCAGCACCTGTCACCCCTGTGGTTTCCCATCCACTCATCAAGGTTGTGTTTGAAGAGGGTCAGCGAGGTGCTCTGCTTGACATGTATGGAAAGTCTATTCCAGAGACAGGGCAGCCTCTGGAAGACAAACCTGTCTTCCAGCAGGTTTTGTTGATGTCGCATATTAGATCCAGGCCTTTTGAGCAGGTAATGCATGAGGAGTTAGACTTATGGATATGGAGCATCTCGAGTAGGTCAGGGTCCATGATTGCCTTGTAGGCGAGACAAAGATCATCCCTGAACAATCTGCATGATACCAAGTAGAGTGATAGTGATATGAGCTTGTCCACATAGGACAGGTGTTGGAGGCCATGGATTCTCTTTGTGAGGTATTTCAGAAGCCTTCCCAGTTGGTGCAGATATTTGGAGAGGTACATACCAAACTGGGCGTTATACTCAATTATTGGTCTAATGAGAGAGGAGTATAGACAGGCAATAACCTACTTTTTTCCTGGATGTAATCCCTTTACTTATGAGATGAACCAAGTAAAAGGCTTTTCTGACCACTGCCACTACATGATGGTCAAATGTGAGGTTGTTATCAACCTGAGTTCCCAGGTCTCTCACCACATGTTGTGTGCTTAGGGGGTTGCTGTTGATGTGGCAATCAGTAGGGGCCATGTTTTTGCCAAATGGTATGATGATACATTTTTTGTGTTTAGCTTGAGGCCATGACTTTGGCACCAGTCATTAGCTACTGTGAGACCCTCTTGCAGTATGTTAACATAATTTGGGGAGTCAGTGATAGCACCCAACTTACAGTCATCCACAAACTTGGTTAGCCACAGGCCTTTTGTCTTTGCCTGGACCTCTGAGAACTAGATGCCAATCAGTAGGGGTCTCAGGACAGATCCCTAGGGAACGCCACTAATGACAGGTCTGCTATCAGAGGTGGTGGTGCTATTTTGACTTTGAGGGTCCAGTTGGTTTAAGTTCCTGGTTGACTTCGTTTGTCTTGGAGTATCTACCTCTTTTTCCTTGGACCCCAGCTGGTGAGCCAGTTGACCACCCACCTGATGAGATAGGGATTTATGTCCAGTTGTGTTAGCTTTTTGATGATGCTTGAGTAGAGGATTGTGTCAAAGGCCTTAGCCACATCAAGATAAGCTGTATACACTGACTTTCCCTCATCCAGGGAATTGGTGACACTCTCAAAGAAGTCAACCAGGTTAAACAGGCAAGATCTACGCTTGATGAATTCAAACTGGGTGGGGTCAAGTGCTTGGAGATTGCCAATGTCCTTGTTTATGAGATCCATAATAATATGCTCCATGGCTTTACAGATCGGACTTGCAAGCTAATGGAGCGATAGTTTCCAGGGTCAGTAGTGGCACCACCTTTGTGCAAGGGGATGACAACAGCAGTTTTCCACTCTTTTGTACTTAGGCTGTGATTGAATAGGGTGCTCAATGGCGAAGCCAGTTCTTGCTGGAGATGATGCAAAATGCAGCCTGGGATACTATCAGGTCCCATGGAAGCTATGTTCTTCGCCTTGGATATGGCCTTTAACACTTGATCTATGGAAATGTGGGGTGCAGGACAAGTATCTGGGATGTCAAAAGGGCCTTTGGGGGAGGACGGGGGGTTAAAGTTTCTGCTGAACCTATCTGCTAGCACGTTGACTAAATCAACAGGATCAGTGTAAGTGATACTGTTAAGTACTAATTTGGAACAAACCTGGGCTTTGCTATGGCGGTTCCTGACGTAACCGAAGAAGACTTTGTGGTTTCCCTTTGTTTCAGAGGCTAGTTTTGATTTATAATTAACTTTGGAAGTTTTCACTAGTGATCTAATTCCTATATTTCTTCCAGAGAAATGATTAGGGTTGTAGATGTGGCACAGGCTGGCATGCATGACTGCCTCCACTGTGTTGATGATTCACTGGATCTGATGAATGACACATTGGAATGGGCAGCATCTGAGATGGAATGTCTGATGGGAGGGGGACATCATCCTTGTGGACATAGGTCAACCACATCATCTGCAGTTAGCTGACATGGTTGTGCCTGATCACTCTCCCATAGTGGCACAACGTCCATTGCTCCATCAGTGGTGGAGTTGTCCACACCTAGTTGTGGCAGGCCATGGGGTCATACCTCACAACTGCCCAGATTTTCGCAGGCTGTCCATTTTTTTGCCTCATATTTTTGGTCTGTTCTTCATAATATTTTCTTTTTTTGGCCAGTCTTTGACAAAATCATTGGGTCCTGAAGTCAGAAAATATTGACAGACATTCAAGTTTCAGAATTCATACCCTTCTGAAAATTCATGCTAATACAAAATTATCTATTAATTTCTACATTTTTAAGAGCAATATCTAAAAATTGTCCCTATTTTCATGCCTTTGTACCCCCAATATCTATGGCTTTGTCCAGATATCTTGCTCAAAGAGGTTGAGAGGCACTCCTGGAGTTCCTTGTGAGGGGAGCTCATCCAGCAGACATCACTCACATTCAGGTAGCAGCAGTGCTTCTGACCATGGGCATGGACATGCCAGTGCAACTCCTGGCAGAGCCATTTCTCATGGTCAGGTGCAACAATGATGAATTGCCACCTCTACCATGCACAGCTCATACCTGTCTGACATAAGACATACAGTTAACACAGAGCTTGGCTGTGTTCATGCAGTCACTCACATACCAATTTAACCTGGAGGACCCATACAGACACACACACAAAGGTACATGGTTCAGCCATTAAGCTTACAGCTCATTTTGTCTCACTGGCCATTTGTTAACTTAATCCAAATGTCCGCCTTCTTCTCTTTCTTACTCACACACACTCACTGACCTTTTGTGTCAGCCTAGGCTTTCTTGCCCCCCACAGAACACCCTGTGCAAGTGATGATAACTGTGCCATATCCCTGTTGTCTCTCTTTTGGATTCAGGGATACATAACATTTGTGTCTGATACTCAGGGTTCATAGCTGACTTAGTGCTTTGTAGACATGCATTTGTGATGTTGATTTGGTAATTGTACCTTTGACATATTTTGGTCTTAGAAAATTAGGCAATTGATAGAATCAAACATTTTTTGCATCAGTATTGTTAATGATCTAGTGAGGGTTGTGAAGTCTGAAACTGAAATATGTCTCATTACTTTTTTAATAAAAATGAGGGTTCCACCAATCTTTCAACATGCATCTTATAGGTTTGTAGCTAAGTACTAGGCTAGCTGTCCTTGTGGACCATTTTAAGCCTAGCCAGTTTCCCCAAATGTGAGAATTAAACTCTGTAACTTGTGTCTCTCTTAACCATTATGCCAACCCCTAGCCTTTCTAAACTTTTCCAGTTATTTATAATATTTTAAAAAATTCTGGTTACATCTATTTTCAGGTTTAGGAGGGTGGCCTAATGGTTAAGGTGTTTGCCTTGCAAACACAAGATGCAAGGTTTCAGTCTCACAAGGGACAATTGGCTAGGCTTAAAATGGCTCGCAAGGGCAGTTAGCTTAGTACTAATCTATGAACCTATAATCTAATAACATTGCTGTCATAGTTGTCAGAATCTAACAACATCTTTATTTTGAATAGCCAATTCATCTCTGACTGCCTTACAGGTATTACTTCTCCCAAGCATACTACATTCATATTGTCATATACCAAAGAACATAGATAGCCCCTATTTAAAAATCTTTTAGCGACAATTCTGCTTTCATTTTCAAAGTAAACATACTTTTCTGTCAGTCTGGGCGTGTGTTTTGAATTTATGGTAATATTTTACTGCTACTAAATAGTATCTGTGGATGTGAGTATTAAACGGTTTACAGAAGAGGCTCAATATTTTTGTAAATTGAAACAGGCAATTTATTGATTTGCCAACAACAACATTGGGCTGTAAACCTATAGAACGCCAGCCTTGAGGCAACTGCACAGCCTGTGGGCACACAAAAAACTCAATCACTCTCTACAGGTAATGGTGGGTGCATTTTCGATACCAGACAGTTATTTATGTGTTCGTTGGTGTGGTTTATTTATCAGAATGTCTTTGTAGCTCATTTTATATGTGAAAAACTTCAAGATTATTCAATGATAGGATATCAAAACACCTCAACTATATCAGATACAAATGGGATGCTAGTGCATATACAAACATGGCAAACAGCAACGGACTGCATCTTCTTAACATATTACTAAAGTATTTATGTCATAAGGTCAGTCAGGGACTTACTTAAAGATTGCGGATCAAAAAGAAAAAATGTGGATAATTAAGACTGGGACATTAAGTGAACAACTTTATTTCTGTATGCCTTTTTTGTTGGGTTTTTTTTTTTTCCCCATTGATACACAATATGACTACCTTTTATTTAGCTGACGGGTCATTTTTTTCATGTGCAGATTTTGCTGTAAGTGTCTGTGATTGAATTAATCAAATTATGTTATAGCTGAGTTATGAATAGTCAGTTATAGCATAAAATGTGTCTCTTTCCCTTTGTTGGAACTTGTGTAACTTAGAAGTTAATATATGCCCCAGGTGCAGGGAGTTAGAAGGTATGATAAGCAGATCCATTTTTTTTTATTTATGTTTCTCACATGTCCTCTACAGGTCTATGGGACAATAAAGCATGAGTGTGCAAGGAGTTGGCACTCTTCCTTAGGGAAGAGAGGCGCACGTGATTTTTTGTTTGTTGTTTTGTTTTTTTTTTTTGCTCTCACATAGAGCATGAGGATGTAGAGCTACATAGGCATGCCAGATCAGAATGAAAAGACGTCTTGTTTTTGCTCTCACATAGACAGTGAAGGGTATAGGGCATTAGCATGAGGGCTATACTGAGTAGATATATATATTATCAACATGATATATTTTGTTGAACAACTAAATTGTTGAACCACATTGTATTGAAAAACATACCACTGGTGATTGAAAAAACACAAAAGCAAGTATTTTTTGCAGAGCAGCAAGCCACCCTACACCCTCTACAAGGGGGGACATATATATCCATCAGGGTGTCCCAACAGGATTTGTTCTCTGTCCATACTTGTTTAGGTTATATTATTTTGATTTATCTTTTTCATCTGAGATGTTCTATAGACTGTATGCTGATGACTTGGAAATGTGAAACTGATTACATATGCCATGGATAGGGAATATCTGTGAAAGATCTAGACTAAAGTGACTAGTTAGGTACAGGCAAATAGTATGCCAATACATACATGAAGAACTAAGTAAACAAGATTTGGGAGACATGAGATGGGATTCAGAAAGGGCACATAGAGTAAACTATTTCATTTTTAACAGCTAATACTGGATGCAGTTTTGTCCAAACACCAGAGGAAAATCACTGGCAGACTCCCATTCTGATTCAAAGAGAGGCCAACGGCTGTGATTCTGTATGGCCATAAGAATCACAGCACTGGGCCATCTTTACAACCATGCTACAAGCTAATGAGGCATTCCAGTGAGTGGCCTGTGTTAATTAGTCACATGGTATCCTCTGTAAAATGAAGAGATTTACTCAGCAATCACTCAGCCGTGTAACATAGTGTGTCATGAAATCCCAGTCCTGTTTGACCTTCTATTTCTTCACAAAACCTTGGGCTCTACAAACATCCATACTTGGGGCCTAAAATTACAGCAAACAATGAACAAGTCTTCCTAGAGAGATAGGGTTCTAACTCAGTGTATTTGCAGGCTATGGCATACGTTACCATTATAGATCAAGCAAAGTGTTATTTTATGCTCCTTTAATATTAGCCCTGACAACTGGATGAGTAGACACAAATTTGCACCAGGTTTGTCATGTACAGCCCTGCTTTATTTGGGAGGTGGGTGTTATTAAGTACTTGTAAAGAGTGACAAGAACTTTTTAGTAAGCCTCTTATGGTCCTCTGTGATCCCTGGCCTAATATTGTTCCTACGTTTCCTATGTTTCTTTGTTTCCCATCTTTTTCTTTGCTTTTAATACTATTAGATCATGTAGATTTCTGTATAAAGCTTAGCACCTAAGAGCCTTGCCCTCAAATTTTATATAGAAAATCTGAAAACAATGTAGAATGTAGTGATACTAGCATTTACAAATAGTCTCAACTTCAGGTTAGTATGCCCATTTGATTTTATTAATGAATTATTGCATTTGCAAAGCATTTTTTTTAAATAAAAGTGTAGTTATCAGTTCTCTTCAGTGTAACAAATATAAACATGATCCAATAAATATAAAATTTACAGTGTTGCTATAATATGGGACTAAATTACTTTTTTTTTTAATTTAGAAGTATGTCTTTCATTTTTTTAAATACTGTGGCATAATAATGACATTCTCTACACTTTTTATTATATATATATATATATATATATATATATATATATATATATATATATATATATATATATATAAACAGATGATATAAATATAGATTAGCTATATATATATATATATATAAACAGATGATATAAATATAGATTAGCTATATATATATATATATATATATATATATATTGATTAGATAGAGACAGAGTAGGATATATATTTATGGGTGTTTTATTGACATGGGGTCTTTTTTTCTTTTGGGTTATGTATTTTTCCAGTAATTAACTTGTCCATAACCTTCTGTGAACTTCTCGAGCATGACCATATTTTTTCAACCATTAAATATTAAGTTGTAGTCTTAATTTTCTTACAAATGTCACAAATTTTGCTATACTCTACCTTTAAAAGACTATAGAAGGTCTATGACTGTCTTATACAGTATAATAACAGACTATATGGAGCAAAACAGTCACTATGTAAAACTATTTAGAGTAATGTGTTCAGTGAAAAACACAGCAGAAATGTTGCAAATTTTGAAAGAAAAATTATTTGAATGCAAATAAATCAAAAAAGTTTAACATCAGGATATATAGCAAACAAGGTCAGGAGGACATGGTTCCATATTAACAAGATACTTGATTAAGGTGACAGACAAATGATATAAGAAATGGAAAAGATGTTAAACTATTGCATTAAGTGTACACTAAGTGTACAGTGAGTGTACATGGTATGTATTCAAGAACATTCTTATCACATTTTGTGTGTTTTCTAGTCACTTAGAAAGATTACACTAAGTGTACATGTAGTCTATACTTTGTGGTAACCTTTATGAATCCCAGCCAATATTTAAAGCTGCAAGAATATCAGTAGGAAAACTAAAATTAGGAGGAAGAAGGTGTGAGTTATGTCTGTGCTGTCTTTTCACTCAGAATGGTGTATACTTGGGTGTACACTTATTGTAGGTGTTATCAAATAAGTGTATACTTGGTGTAGACTTAGTGTAGGTGTTATTGAATCCCACTTTGAAAACTGAAATAAATAAGCTGGACAGCCAAACTACAGACAGTGAACAACAAGATCAAGAAAAAATAAAAAAAAAATGTTTAAAGATATTGAGCATAAAAGGAAACTATTTTATGGATGCACAAGATGTGGTAGGAGTAAGGACATATAAACTGATAAACTGTGTGTTGATTCTAAAGTGTTTCTCAAACACAACAGATTATAGATATATTTATAAAATCTTATACAAAGCAGTTTGGCTCCACGAAAGAGATGAAATATCATACTAGATACTAGAAAAATTATATTGAAAAAGAACTACAAAAACTGGACCCAAAAAGCACAGGGGGGAGACGGAAGTAATTACAATGACCTGAAAATGCTTCAGCATGAACTTACAGCAGCATTATATCTATTATTCACTTGGTCATTTAAGTATTGCAATAGTCCTCAACATTGGAGGCATGCATTTGTTAAACTTATATTTAAGGGAAAGGTGAAAGGGACACACCCAGAGTCATAAAGACCCACAAGTTCATTTTATGTTGTAGAAATGGAAAGGGTTATTTTGGATAAATAATTGTCAGAATTGGAGTTGGAAAGATTGGGACTTGAAGCTATATCTCAGCATGTATATATTGGAAATAGCTCTATAACTAATTGTAACATGATGCTCTATAACAATATAACTGCTATAAATGTCAAATTGTGCTGTGATGTGATTCATATAGAATTGACTTCAGCATTTAATAGGGTGGTACACAAAACACTGATCAATAAATTACAGCAACTAGATATTGATGTAAACTTGATAAGCTGGATAGCTGCAGAGTTTACAGATAGGACATGGCAAGTATTATCCAGAAAAAAGACAGGTGAAATTCTAGGCTACATTCATGGAGGCCCACGGGGCTCTGATCTAAGTCCATACTTGTTTAGGTTGTATCCTTCATATCTGTCTTTTTCATCTGAGGTGTTTTACAATCTGTATGCAGATGACTTGAAAATGGGTAAACTGATTACATGTGTTACAGATAGGGCAAGTCCACAAAAGAACTTGACTAAATTGACCATTTAGCAACGGAGAATAATATGCTGATTAATACATCAATAACTAAGCATATAAGATTTGAGAAACGTAGACTGAAAGGTGAATATTTAATATAGCACATAATGGTTCTAACTATAGATTCATTTAAGGAGCTAGGTATTTTGGTAGATACAGCCTTGAATTTTTCTAATCATATCAACCAGTCAGTTAAGGTTATAATACTACAGGCTGTAAAAGCGTGTTTGTATTTTGGACCCAGTCTGGGACCTTAGTCTTGTAGTCTCATTTGCAGTTGTGCCAGAACTATGAACTACTGCCAGCTTTGAGAGTCATTTAGTCATTTATGAATGCATTTTCCATAAACAGTGTCACTAGTAAATTTCTGCATAGACTGGTGCATTAGACCATGGTAGAATTGCAGTAGTGGGGTACTGTGAATTCTGCTCCAGGACTGCTGATTCAGTGCTTTTATAGCTGTTTGTATTCTAGTTTTCCTAGAAGAGCCTTATATTCTGCTTATCATTTACCTGTTTGAAGTTGCATTCCAGTGCATTTTTACTCACCTTTTTCTTTGTGTCCTTCCCAGCCTCCTCTGAGACATTAATTCAATAACACCTAAGCAGTGTGGAATGTCACATCTGTAGCAGCCTACACACATGTTGCATTCCAGAGCATTTTCTGAGAAATAAACTTAGTAATACATAAGATAAACAAGTGTAAACATTTTGTTAACAATAAAAGCCATTAAAACTGTACAAATAGCAATGTCATCAGTAAGGAGTATTCTTTACAGTTATAATAATCAGTACATTCATAGTCTTTCCATAAATACTTCAAATAACCACTACGAGCAAATGATAAAAAAAATATATGTTTTTATCTTGCCATGAATGACTGCACCTCTTAAAGCTGCCTGCAGCAAAATAAGTACTCATTCCTAATTTTCTTTTATTTTGTTATCCTTGTCTACCCTCATGAGGCAGACATCCCAATTCCTTTGGAAAGTTATATCTGTCCCACAATGCACTATGAGAGCACAGATTGTGAGAATAAATAGCCCTACCAGACTATGCTTCCATTCACTTAGAATGGACCTCCTAAAAAAACTGCCAAGTCTGAGAGTCTACAGATCATGTGTGATTGACTGGTCTGCATAGTTTTACAAATGTTGTTCCTGCTGATGTACATTTATTTATTTATTTATTTATTTCAGTTTGATTACCGGGGAGGTCCACTGGGCTTGGGGGCCCATTTTCAGTGGAGGCCCGGGGAGAAAAGCTCCATGTGTTTAGTTACATACAGTTACATACAATTTATAAACAGAATTACATAAAAATTTGAATAAAAAGTAACAATAAAAGCTTCAGAGACTGGTGTATTACAAATAACAGTGGTCAGAGACTGAGAAGTAAAAGAAAAAAATCCCAATTATTCAAGGGGAAAATCCTGGTGAAGGCAAGAAATCAGGATGTACTAATTAGGAATATAAGCTGAGTATATTAAAGAGGTTAAGTAGGTAAGTGAGGTTAGCCAGGAGAGAAGTGGGAGGATAGCTTCAGAGGTAAAGGCTGAGGAGTGCAATTGCATTTCCTGTTTTGGTAGAGGTAGGAATGAAGCTTTTTTTTGAAAATATTTGGGTTGGTATAGGTCCTAAGTGAGGAGAGCAGAGAATTCCATTTTTTGGCTAGGGTAAAGGATAAGAGCAGTTGACCTGCGGGGCGTTTAGGTTTTTTGAACTGTGATTAGGTTTTGGTGAGAGGATCTAAGTGATCTAAGGAGGGGTATAAGGCTGTAGAATATTAGAAAGAGCAGGACAGTTTGAGGGGTGGAAGAATAATTTGTGGGCTGTTGAGATTTGGAGAAAGTCAAGGTGATTGGGGAGTTCCAACCAGTTTAAGGAGTGGATGGAGGTGCAATGATGAGAGGAGGATTTGGCATTTGTGGCAAATCTAGAGATTTTGTTGTAGCATTGTTCCAATTTGGAGGTAAATGTAGAAGATAAATTAGTGAGGAGGGGAGTGCCATACAGGAGGGAGGGAAGAAGGAAAGTAGAGGCAAGCGTAAGTCTGGTGTGAGGAGAGAGGAAGTGGCTGTTTCTATACAGTAGTCCAAGTTTTATGTGAGTTTTTTTATGTTTAGTTGGATATGGTCATTAAATTTTAGTTGGTCATCAATTATAATGCCGATAAGCTTGGTGGAGGAGACAATCTCAATGGTGGAGGTGTTGTGACTGGTAATTTTAAATGAGTTATTATCTAGAGAGGATGATTTAGATGGGGTAAAAAGGAGGATCTTAGTTTTGTTTGCATTTAGGGCAAGATGATTTTGGAGCATCCAGTTTTCTGTGGTAGAAAAGGCAATCTGTGTTAGGGTCTTTAGTTCTGCTAGATTTGGGGCACAACAGATTAAAGTGGAATCATCGGCATATTGCACAACTTTGGTGTTGGGAAGAGCATTATGGAAGTCATTAATAAAGATGTTAAATAGTAATGGGCCTAGAATGGAACCTTGTGGTACACCAGTAGGGGTAGGAAGGAAAGAAGAGGTAGCTTGGCCCCATTTCACAGCTTGGGACCTGTTTGAAAGGTAGCTGGAGAACCAAGAGAGAGTTTTTTGGCAGATGTTGAGATTAGAGAGGTGGTTTAGAAGGAGTGAATGAGAGATGGTATCAAAGGCTTTAGATAAATCTAGAAGAACAGAGGAGGCTAAGTTACCGGAGTCACGTGCTGAGTTGACAGAGTGTAAGAAGGAGAGAAGGGCAGTGGTAGTACTATGTCCAGGGTGGAAGCCGTGTTGGGTAGGGGAGAGAAGTTGGTGTTTGGTAAGGAATGGCAAGAGCTGCAGGTGGATGCATTTTTCAAGAATTTTGGATATAGCAGAGAGGATGGCTATGGGATGGAAGTTGGAGACAGAGCAAGTTTTTCCACCCTTGTGGAGAGGCAGAATGAAGGCAGAGCACCATAGTTTGGGTACATAGCATTCAAGTAAAGACCTATTTATCAGGATGCTGATGGGTATGGCAATAGAGTCAGAAGAATTTTTTAGGAAGAAAGATGGAATGTTATTAGGGGCACTTGAACAAGGCTTTAGTTTTTGGAGAAGTTTCTTTATAAGGTTGGTGGATACAGGTTTGAGTTCAAAGGAGGGGGCAAGGGATGCAGGGACTGAAGATTGAGCAGGGAGGGTGGGAGGGTTATTGTTAGAGAAAGTTTTGGTTAGATCAGCGATAGAAGAGGTAAAGAATGAATTGAAAAGGGAGGCTACTTCGAGGTCTGATTTGCTGGTATCAGGGGAGGGGTTGCTTTTTGTACCTGGTCTAAAGAGGGAATTAATAGAATTCCAGAATTGTTTAGGATTTCTTGCATTGTTTTCTTGTAGTTGGATATAGTAGGACTTTTTATCCCTAATGACTTGCTTTTTGGCTAAGTTTCTCAACTGCTTATATTTGAGGAAGGTTTGTGGATCCTTATGTTTAAGGTGGGCTTTCCAGGTTTTATCTCTTTGAAGCATTATCTTTTTAGTGTCTTTAGAGAGCCAGGGGGAGTTAATAGTTTTGATTCTTTTTGTTCTAATAGGGGCTTGGGAGTTAAGGACAGTTAAAAATGTAGAATTGAAGTAGTCTACGGCTTCATCTAGTGGTAGTGTTTTTAGGAGGTTCCAGTTGGATAGTTTAAGAGAGTTAGAGAAGGAAGTAGGGTTAAAGTTAGATAGGTTACGAGTATGAATGTAGTGGCGAGAGTGGTGAGAGTGTGGGGAGCAGGGAGTAGCATGAGCTCTGAAAGAACCTTGCAAAAGTGTCAACAAATTGCTGAGATTAAAAAGAAGTTTTACAAACAGCAGTTTTGCAAGTTTGAGTCCCTGGCCAAGTTACTCCTCTCCTCTCCCCTCCTTCACTGAGCTAGAGTCTCACATTTCCAGCTTGGCTAAATGCACGTAATTAGTCAAGTTTGCATGACAATAGACATCAAACAAATTACAGCCTGGTGTGCCACTAAAACTATTCCCTCTTGTGTATTTTCTCTCCTGAATAGCATTTCCCAAGAATAATTTCTAAAAAAAGTCAGTATTATCTGTAACACTGCAGTGAGATATATGTGTCATATATCTTTAATGATATACAGCAGGTGATGTAAGCATGTTGTCCTAATCTGTCATCTGTCTCTTCTTTTAGCATATCAACTATCAGTATCCTCCATTAGCCTGTCCATTGATCACAATGCAGAAACGGATGTGTCTCAGTATGGTAGCATGGCCCCTGGCACACAGGACAGTGATATGGTGATACAGTCTGGCCAAAATGTTGACAGTTATATGGATACAGCTGTAGCCTCAAATGTAGAGGGAAACTTGTCCATCCATTCTGACAATGAGGGGACTTTGAATAGTGGACAGGATGAGGTCTGTGAACAGCTGACACATGTTGAGATTTCGGCTGATGTTGACAGTTCCCCACAACACATTGATACTAGCCATCATAGTAGATGTAGGCATGTAGCTGGTGTGCATGGGCAGGTGTCAGAGGGTGTCCACCTACTCCTACAGGTAAATTAATGTTCCCAGCCATGTCATGTATCTGGCATTCATGCAACTGCCAGTGCCACAGATCATGTTGCACACCAGCTGAATGTGCTGCATGAAGGACAGGAGCACAGACACAGTGAGGTTATGGCATCACTGGCTGCACATAATGAAAGTATGATGTCTGTGGCATGGTCATTAGAATCCCTGGCCTCTACAGTATTACAGCAGTGCTGTGGTACAAACAGCATTCTACATGCTCTGACTGTGCTTGGCCAATTGCATCAGCAGGCCCCTTGCCAGCAGAACCAACATTGTCCATCAGGCATCGGCATCTACATGGTAACATGCACACAACGATGCTGCTGGTCCATCTGTTGTGGACCCAGCAGTCATAACCAGACAGTCAAGTCACAGTCATGCTCCTTCACCTCCACATGCTGGCAACACCCCATCAATCTCCTCTGTGGAGCAACCTGGGTCATGTGTTTCCATACATGGTAGAGATAGACCAGACCATGGTGTGAGCCATCAGTTAGAGTAACACAGATAGTTTATCCACTCTGGACAGTAGTGTTATTCTCACTCTGTGGTGATGATGATTGCTGTGCAGAACACTGTCAATGTCATCTGTCTGCCTTTTTGACAAGTCTGATGCCACAGGAGTCCGACAGTTTTACTAAACATAGCTGACTCCATTTATTACATTACTTTATCCATATTTTACAGTGATATATTTGGCTTGTGATATTAACAACAGTTTGCCATTATGTCCTGTGTTGTTTACCTGTTTGCAGCTTTTTATAGTAGAGAGATAGGAATGTGTTGCACTGATGTGTATCCCTTACTGTATGCCCTACATAGATACAAAAGTATGAGTCTATATGCATGCCTGTGTCAGTTGTGCCCTGAGCTGATGATCCCTGTTGTGACAGATTTGTATATGTTCATAATGTTATCTGTTATGGTTATGATGGATTTGTATATGTTCATAATGTTATCTGTTATGATTATGATGTTATGTCTAATGCTCAGTGTGAACATCTAGCGGGTAATTCCATTAGATGCAATCTGTACTTCTGTGGTGATGCAATACCTGAACATCAGTGTTTAATCTATGTACTTCTGTATGTGTGGCTTGTCATGACTCAAAATTGTGGACCAGACTCTGCCATGTTGTCTGGACCTGCATTTGTGGTCGCACCCTACATTGCCTATGCCCATGTCTTCTGACCCCTGTTTCCTCCTGCTCCTCGTCTGATACATGTGGGATACCATCTTCAGACATCTGGTGCTCTTGGGGAAGTTCACTCACACTTGCAGCTGGAAAGCCACCATGTGGTCTAGTTAGCATGTTGTTGAGCATGACATACACCATTATCATCCATGTTGCCTTCTCAGGTGTGTATTGCAGTGCACCCCTGGATGTGTCCAGACAGCTGAACCTAGCTTTCAGTACACTGAACACATGCTCTATGGTATTTCTGGTTGTTGCATGTTCTCTATTGTAGACCTCCTCTGCAGGGTTGGATGGTTCACAGTATGAGGTCATTAGCCATGGCTCAAGTAGATAACCACAGTTACCTGTTGTGGGAAGTAAACAAACATTTTGTCAGCATGGATATTGTTGAGAGAGATGTCCTTAGCTTAAACCCTAGCTGTGTTCTTGTATTTACCCAGTAGTAGTCCCTCAGATATTTCACCTTGCTGGAATGTGGCCCATAGGCCATCTTCCATCCATATGGCAGCATCATGTACATTTATAAGGTGTATTGCCATGAGGTTTGTTATGCTGCCATCTACTTTACACTTGAACTGGCAGTGCAGGGATGAACATCCCCTTCTGTTTATATATATTTGTCTGCTTCAGGATGTGCTGGCATCTTGCTAGAGATGTGTGCGGAATCTATTTCACCGAGTGCATGGAGGAAGTTTGCGATATTATAGAACTGGTGCATTTCAGTTCTCTACTCCAAGGGGGCAGATGGAATATGTATGTAGTTATCCACATGGCTGCACATTGCTGCCAGGAATTTTGCCAGGACATGACAGGCAGCAGTCTGTGATAGTTCCACAGCATCCCCATGTATCTCTGGAATGTCCCAGATGCAAGTACACCCAAGCTGAGCCACACTTTGGTTTCAAGGGGAAAGGAGTTTCCTCACAGGTTCTGCACAGACATATGTGGGGAACACATGTTGTAAACAGCCTGTACTGTCTGTCTAGGCGGTACCTGTCAATTTTTTGTTGGTCTGACAACTGGTTTCGTTATAGCCTTGCTCTGACTAGCTGTCTCCCTTCTAGGGTGTGCAGCCACATCCTCATTTATGGCTTATATTACTGCAGCCTGTTGAAGCTCTTTAAAGGCAGGCTGTATTTTTTTTTCTTTA
>NC_056729.1:27756993-27771993 GCF_019279795.1 Protopterus annectens
CTTATAACCATCTGCAAACATAGTCACTGTAATGCCTGATTTCTTACCAGCGTGCACAAAAATACAGGACTGCCATGTGCCATTGTGAACCATAATAATACAGTATCTATATTATTGCTGCCCACAATCCAGAACACAAATGAGGTACCTGGTGATGACTGTCAGTGTGCACCAGATGGGACATTAGAGATCTGACATGGAAGTCAGTTTTCTACCATTCTTCATTGTGATTAAGACATCATGGCTGGAGGAGAGGGCATTGCTCCTATTAAAGTGCAGAAGTGTGTGAGGAGGAGTCCAAAATATTTCTCCACCTCCTCCATTACAGTTGATTCTGCATAAGGATTATCAATGGCCTCAGTATAAGACTGAAGCCTGAAAAAGTTTAGCCCTGGCTGTCATCCATGACACTGCCATCCCATTCACTGGGGATCAGTGCCATCAGCATTACAGTGACATGAGGTGATGCAATCCTGACATACCTAGCCAAAGACACGATAAGGTCAAACAGAGATAACTACCTATGTACTGGAAGTATAACTTATCCTAGCTACACATACAACCTGCCACTATGTGCCATCCACAAGTATTATGCTGTGCTTTTGTTATCTTTATGACTGCTGAAGAAATTGAAGTGAAAAGATAGCTGCATAGGAGGAGATTGGAGTGTCCAGGAGAGTGCCGTCATGAGTGTACTTGCTTCAGACTGTACAGCTTTTAATATTAACAGCAGTAGAGCTTCATACACAAACAGTATACCTTTGATACATCACTGCCAGATAACTGCCACAGGTCAAACATTGTAGTATAGCAGTTGTATGTTATTATTGTCTTTATGCATACATCCTGTCATATACAAGGACAAGTGGGTCAGGATGTTACGGCTATATTTCCCCCAGTGTTAGGATACCCGTGGCTTCAATTCCCCTTCATTTGTGGTATAAAATATTTTAGATAAGGTTTTTGTCTCATTATACTAATACAATATTAGACAATATTAGGGAAATATGTGTGAGCAACATTTTTTGGGTGGTTGGTCATCTGTGTCATGTACAATCTTTGTCAATACAGTTGTTTCCTTTACTTATAACCTGTGAGAGAAATGTATGTCTGAGCAATATGATTTCTTTCTATATGATTTGTCTCAGGTACCATTATTGCATTTTACACTATAGACCTTTACAGATTTGTCCAAGTAGCTTATCAAGTTAATCCTTTCTCTGTCAGCATGCATAACTGTTGGTTCATGTCCCCTTATTATTTGGGTATGCAACAAGCTACTTAAATTGAGAAATGTTGTCGCTCCTTCAAGTATATTATGCTTAACTATATCCTAGTTAAAATGTATATCAGCTTCAGTTTTTCATTGTTTCTGTCATCTCAGACAGGGCCCAGTAGTGATCGTAACCAGGATGCAGAGTAATATTCCACTAGATCACAGCTGACAGAGACTTCAGATGCAGACAACCCAGTCCTATTTCTCATCTTGATGTTCCCTGACCTTTTGTGTCCACACCTGCCCCTGTTGGTTTTTCAATACTCTCCTCAACATTGTCTTCCCTCTGTTTGTCTGATGTCTCCTTCACTATTGTGCTCCCCCTTCCTCATTGTGTTATCACACATCCTGTCAATCATATCTGTCTTTCCCTTGCAGACCTTTAGTTTTAGGGAATGTTTACAAAATGTTATGAAAAAATAGGACATTTCCGTATTTACATTAATAATGCAAAAATAAAGTGTGATACCCTCACATTAGGTGTTCTGTATTCAAGCAATGGATGCAAGTAAAATATTACATTAAAACATGGTGGGTGATGTGAAGACATTCAGAGATGTAAATGCTCTTTCAGTAGAGCAGTTAAGACTATTACCTATATTTTATAACTCCATTCATTTCATAAAAGCTATGTGACCTACAGGTAAACAAACGGTGATGTCTTATACAACATATAAAGCACACAATGTTGTTACTGATACTTGCCATCTAAAACAAATGATTTTGTAGATTAATATTTTTTCGAAATATTGTAAAATTATTACATGCATAATTTGCATAGGTTCTGCAATATCATACAACATAAGCATGCTATCCCCTCTTCTCGTATACCATGGGAGAGCTCCTGCACAGGTGAACAATTCACTCACAGATAAACTGGATTTTCTTGCACACATACGGATATATAACCTTTTGTTTAACCATAACGCTAGTATATTTTGACAAACAAAATAGCAGTTTTTCTTTCATAAATTTACAATATTAAATCAACATTAAATCAACATCTACAGAAAGACCTTTGATACTAGCACCAGTAATGTCTTTCAAATATATATCACAGTTTCCATTTTTGCAACTAACATCATTTATCACATATTATAAATCTAATGGTGTGTTTTCAGCAAAGGTGTTAATTAGCCTCCTTCAGTTCAGGATTAAACAAGTTAACCCTCTTTCCTTCCTCTTACATCCCATACTGCATCCACCAACTTACCTTCACTTTATTCATGAAAAATGGGTACCTGTCCCAAGAAAAAGATTTAACCTCACATTCTCCACCTCCATCCTGCTCGTGACTTGGTTGTACTCCTTCTGTTCTACCACCTGCTTGCTTCCCCTTTTCATCTCTTTCTTATACTTCCATTTCCAACCTTTAATTTGGTCATAAATAACTAGATACACCTCAAATATGCTCATTTAGGGTTTCCAAATCACTTATCTTTTGTGTTCATACCATGGGTGGCAGGTTGCAAACAGCACAATCTATGCCATTCTGTAACTGTCAAGAACTGGCACTGTTCATTGTATAGCAAAGAGCTGGGCTGCCATGTGTGTGTAGACATGTGCTGAGTGTCATTGTGCAGCAGTTTGCACATAATACATAGGGCACAACTATTAGGATTTGATTACTTTCCCTTTCAATGAATTACAATGCCAACTAAGTCAGTGGATGACAAATTACACCCCAGAGGTGGTGTCCTGGTGGATCATTGTTGGCTCTTTTAGTCTTTGATTCTGCAAGTGTGTAAATGTCAACTGCTGTAATGTAGTTGGTCTCATCGCTTCTCTAGATCAGTCTCAGGGTTCTATGCTTTTTGTCTTTTTTTTTTCTTTCATTCTGCAGGTGTGTGTTACAACCAGTTGCTGTGTGCTTCCCAGATGGGATTTGTCTCTTTGCTTCTGTTGCTCTACCTGTGAATAAAGTGCATTGCACATTGTAAGTGAGAGGGGTTGTGAGTTCAGGTCCTGTCAGGTTTGTATGCTTTTTGCTTTTCTATATTTCTTTCACTCTTCAAGTATGCCACTACCAATGCTGTGCCTTTCCCTGTCAGTGCTTGTCTCACTGCTTCCTTAACTCAACGTGTGAATGACGTACCTTGAAGACTATAAGTGGGAAGAGTTGTGTGTTTATGTCCTATAGGGTCTGCATATCATTGTTCCAGTACAGTGCTTGCTTCCAGACATTTGTATTATAATGCAGGTTCAGTTGTCAGACTCTGCTGTTGTAATGCCTACGTTTGATCATTATTTTGGTACATTTCTATACCATACCCATTATATGTCATTTCACATTTTGTATCTTCAGTTAGTTGACATTTATATCTGTGTGTTTCATGACCCCTTTTCCACTGACTTCCACATCCGTCATTATGTTACCACTCCCTTCACACTCTTGTCAATGTTGTATGTTTATTTGTTTGTTTGTAAGGACAACCTACCTACAATACCCTCCTAGCTAACTCTTACTTCCTCTACTACCTTCCACAAGTTATATTCTTGGAATGTTTATCACCTCATTAAAAAAAAAGATCAACACACATGCTTCATGACCCTGTTAGGTTGTCACATCAGTAAGTGTGCATGTGAGCTTGTGCCGAGCATCCTTGTGGCTTACGCTCAACGCACTAGTGCTATTGCTTCTCATACTCCATATTGCTGTACCATAGTCTCATATGTTCTCCACAGACACTATTTTTAATGAGCTGCTCATTGCACATGCTTGCCTGGCCAAATCTGTCATTAATGACCATCAAAGCTTGCCCCATATGTCATTATAAACACAAGCAAGGTGGCCACAATCACAGCAACAAAGTTTTTGAATCCCAGGGAATGACTTTGTGAACTTTTAAGTAAGGTGTCAGTATCATCACTGAATGCTAACAGTGCACCCCTTTCACAGAATTTTAATGCTAATATTAAAATAAAATACTGTTACCATGTGGTTGTTTTAAAGAAACATAATGAATTTATAACTAGTTTTTTTTTTGCTTTTATATTATATTATATTATATTATATGCTTTACGTGGAATTCAAATCAATTAAGTGATTTATTTTTAAGCCCATATTTTACAGTTACTATTCAAGGACCACTATTGTTTTGCCACCTTGGAGGTGGCATAGGGGGTAAGGTGTTTATTGTACAAACACAACGTGAAGGGTTTGATCCTCACATGGGGTAAATTGCTAGCCTTTAATAGCCTGCAAGGACAGTTAGTCTAGTACTACTTTATGAAATTATGACCCTAACAACATGAGCAAAGTGCAACCAAGTAACGCTTAATACAATATCTATTATGTCTGCATTAGATATGTGCTTGTAGATCACATTTGTTGCCACAATTCAGGATTGCTAAGTAAACACCTTCAGAAAATATGTTATGCATGTAGCATTGCATCTTGTTTAATATACATATCTCTGTCGCAATTAAATTAGGCCCAGAGAAGCACATTACATAAAATGATGTACTGGTGTGGATGTGCAATAGCATATTCTAATTCAGAATGCAGTTTTCACCTTCAGGGTTTTATACACTATTTCATGACAGTTGTCAGCAAGAGCTTCTAAGGGAAGGCCCCTAGCATATACAAATAAATGGAAACATACAGACGTCAGCCATGAAATCAACATTATTACCAGATGGCTGATAATTATTTAACATATGTTGAATCTCTCTTACTGCTCAGACACCAGCATTGCTCGTACTCTTTGCTTGTTAAACAGATTATTTCAAAAGAAACAAATGACAATACAAATAATATGAGTTCATTTTACCTTCTAATGGATTAAGAATTTTTGTTTAAAAACTATATAACTATTCTTGAAAATAGAGTTGAAAGTAAATGCCTACGTAACTGCTGACTATCGTGCCATGGAGAATGGTGCAGAAGTGTTAATGATAGCTACTATTCATAAGAATAATTTAAATAGTGTATGCTTTGAATATGAGATGAAATAGTATCAGTTTACTAAGGTAATTTAAAAGATACATAGACAATCTAAATCTCTAGGAAAGGCAAAAGTTGAGAATTGTTCATTTTCAAGTTACCACTTACCACCCTTTCACAGCAGCTAGTTCTTAGTGAGATTTGACCCAGAACTTCAGTTAATTCACTTTGCATGCATACTGTATGACAGAGAACCATGAGCTGGTTTCAGTCCATGAGTAGCATGCTTTATAGCTCTGGAGAGAACGGAGCAAACATTCACAATATAATTACTCAAGGGTTTCTCAATGAAAATTAGAGTTTGCATAGTAATTTGTAGACACCACCATTGGGTTTGCTAGCCTACAATTCTGGGATATTTTTGTATGCAACATGTTTCTTCTGTATGTGAATGTCCTAATACATTTCTTTCAGTGTTGTGTTCAAATGATTCAGAAGGACTGGGTAATGAACTCCTCACTGTTTTAGTACACTATTTGCTCTTAGCTATTTGAGTTGCTTATTTTCTCAATGCTGCAAAACCAACACAAAGACTGTACTTTGCCTTTTCTGTTGTTGACAACACAAAACAATTTAGAATTCTCATCTGAAATATATTGTGCCATTACCACTGTGAAGATTCCTCTCCATGCATACACAGTCTGCAAGGTGACAAAACAAACTGGGTACAGCATATAGTGTAGTCACCCAGTGTGGTAACAGTTCCTTGCATGTATGTATGTAATGCTTGATAAAACTATTCATCAAATATATATATATATATATATATATATATATATATATATATATATATATATATGGTTCCACTTCTAACCATTGAAATTTCAAAACATCGAAGTTCTGATCATCAAGACCAGAACATCGAATTTTGAAACATCGAAGATTACTAGTGTAACCAAAACAAAACAAAAAAAAAAAAAGAAAAAGAAATTTTAACAATTGTATGCAGGGGGGCTTTGCTCCTCTGCGGCCTCCACACACCCCCTACTTTAATATTCCAACTCCAAGACCACACTACAGTGGAGTAAAGAGAAATCTCCCGTTTGGTGCTATATGCAGAAGCGCTAAACAGGAGATTTTCCATACTCTATCTGTAGTGCCATCACACAGATGGCACATAGATACACACAGTATGCAGGGCACCTTGGTGCCCTGCAAAAACACAAACATTATCCCAACTACACTTACCTTTTACTTCCCCTTCAAACCTTCGATGTTTTCAAACTCCATGTTCTGGTCTCAATAATCTGAACTTCGATGTTTTAAACGTTCGATGGTTTGAAGGGGAACCATATATATATATATATATATATATATATATATATATATATATATATACATATATATATACATATATAGATAGATACACACACACACATATATATATATATATATATATATATATATATATATATATATTTATAAATACATATATATATATATATATATAAATAACTGTGGATGATAAAAGTGATTGCTCTTTTCACTTGTTTTTTAGCCTGCTGGCTGTTTGTGTGTGACACTGTGGTACAGTGGGATCTGGGAATTTGCCTTTACCCCATTGTTGTATGATCTCACAGTTGGTATATATAATTAGCAAGGGGTGAGGGGAATGCAAAAAGACATTTTTTTTGTTTTGTTTTTAATAATTCAATCATTTTTGATTTGCTCTAAAATGATCCCTCTTTTTTCGTTCACTTTTTTTTAAGCATTCACTACTTGAAGATTTAATTACTTCTGGCATGCATTTTATTGAAACATATTTCACTTAACGTGGCATACCAAAATTTAAGCCAGCTGAAGTAGGAGCCTATTGAATGCAAAATCCATCTCTTCAGAGAATTTGATATGTATTTGTCAAATATCTTACTGTGAGTTTTTTTTTTTAATTATATAGACTAGTATTAAAACAGCTATTTGATTTATTTGTAGATATTAGCACAGCTAGTATTACACATTTTGAAATTTTTACCATACAGCACATCTCAGGATTATATGAATACTGCTTCAGTCAGTAGACTTAAATCTTACTTTAAAATTAAAATGATGCTTGTTAAAGAAATGGACTTAGTAGAAGACAGTAGGCAATTTCAGTTATGGGATCATGATATTTTACATGACATTATCTTTGTACATATGCAAGCTGTCCTAGTGCTCCACAGATGGAAGGCCTTGCCCCATGTGACTTTTACTTATTGTATCTACAAGACTGTATAACATCAAGAAAAACAGTGAAGTCAAGGATTCTCAGCAAAGCTGAGTATTATATCTTTCATGAGACTATGAGCCACTGGACTACAAAACATTGTTGTGTCTTTTGGCTTTTCCCGGTTAGGGGTCACCACAGCGGAACTCCGGTCCGCTAATGATTGGTAGTTGATTTTTACGTGCTGAGTTACCAGCCCTGATGCACAACCTTCAACGAAGGTACGCCCATTCATGCATGTCTCCAGGCAGAAGATGCTCTAGCTGAGAATCGAACCGGACACCATCTGACTGTGAGGCGACAACGCTACCGCAGCACCACCACCGCAGACAAAACATTAATTGGGTGTAAATCCTTCCCCATTTAAATGTTACAGGGCATGGATTCCTCCCCATACTAAACAACATAACATCAGTGGTGGATTACATTGTGTCATTGTGTGGCTACTCAAGGCATATGAATTCAGGGGGTCAACATCAGCAGTGAACACTATGTAACTCAACAAGACTTCTGGTCATTTTAAATAATTTTTAAATAATTTTGTTACATTCAGTACTGCTACATCATTTTAGATAGCTGATGTACTGAATGTAACAGTCTCTAAATGTTAGGCTTCTTTTTTATAAAATGTTTAACTATCATAGTGAGTGTTTTTTATATAAAGGTGACTGAATATGTTGTTTGTGAACATGTAGCTATGTAGTTGCAATGCTGTGATGCTAAATGCAGTAAAAAATTGTTCATTGGGAGTTTTCAGAGGAGGGAAATTGGGAATAGGAGAACACAGTTGGGAAATGGACAAGTAAACACTCCCTGTTTCATAGGATGTCCTGTTTTACCTTATATTTTGGTCTTTTCTTTATAAAATTTATGGTTTTCTGGCAAATCTTCAGGGAATGCAGTAACTATTGTGTGTGCCTATGCATACCTTTCAGTCTTTCACCATTAAAAATCATAGCACTGGCCTTTAAAAAAAAACATAGCAGAAGGTCAGAAAAAGGAGCAATTTGTTGTTTCTCATAACAGGTGGTTTCCAGGTACTAGGTCTCACATGAAGCATTACTTTTTATAGGTTCAGTTTTTTAATAATGTATGTTTCCTCAAATAGATTTAACTTTATGAGAAGCATCAGTTAATCACTGAAGAACAAACCTAAATCTGTTGGCAAGTCATAGCACTATACTTAATACATTGCAGTTCAGTGGCATGTGTACATACAATTCATGGTTAGCAGATGCATTTAAACATAATCAACAGGTAACAGGAGTACTAAAAATCAAATCCTTCCCTTGTTTAAAATGACGTCGAGCGTGAGCAATGTGAATGCATGCTATCTCTTATTCTAACAACTTTCTAAGCATAAAAGGGCAATACTTAAAATATGGTACTATTTATTGGGTCTTTATTAGAACACCGAATGTTCAAAATTGCGAACACTCTAATGAGCAAAAATGCCGGACCTCAAACTCTTTATTGTGGGGAGCTGTGCCCCCCACAACCCCCACTAAATATATATTCCAACTCTGAGATTGCGCTACAGTGAAGAAAGGGCAAATATTCTGATCTTCACTGTACTGCGTTCCCAAAAAAAGCACTTCGAGGTCTGGCATTTTCGCTCGTCTATTTATTTGGCTTTTCTCCTTCATTACTTTTTGGTTTTGTGCCTGATTCTTGCACTTAGAGGTTGATCAATTTTTTTCAATGACAGTCAGAAGAGGTGTACACGGCAAAGTGGCTTTAACTGCTGAATGGGGGTGAGTACAGTTTGTGGATGAAAGCAACTTACCCTCTTTTCATTTCCTCAGTTAACCATCTGGCTATTCTGGGATAGTGTATATTTATAAGAAATAAGTCAGAATACTTGTGTCTACTATTTATGTGATACAAAGCTGAAATTATACAGCTTTCATCTGTCACCAGTTTCTCAAAATGATCCTGATTTTGCCTTATATTTTTGGTTGATTCCTCATAAAATTTGTGGTCTTTAGGCAAAGAAATGATAAATGCAGTCACTATGTATGACCGAAATCTGAGTTTCAGACTTCATACCCTTCAGAAAAAGAATGTTAACTTAAAAACTTATTTAACAAGTGTCCAAGTATATAAGAACAATATTTAAAATATTTTCCACATTTTGGGCCTTTTCCCCTCATTAAATATTGGCTTTGTCATTGATTTTTATGCTAAGAAGTTGAGAGGTACTTTTATCACAGTCAAATGAGGTGTACACAGAGAAGAGGCTATAACTGTTAAGTGGGGGTTGGGAGATTACTTGTGGTAGAAAGTAGCTCACCCTCTTCTAATTTGCTCAGTTAATCATCAGACTATGTAGGACTGATGTCCATGTCTGCAAGATAAGTTGGAATATTTGTGATGAATGTATGAAACAAGGTTGAAATTACATACCTCTCAACAGTCTCTAATTTCAAAGAATGCTCTTCACATTGCCACATATTTTTCCTCATAAAAGTTGTGGTTTTCTAGAAAATCTTTGAGGTCTACAGTCACTAAGTATGAGAGACATTTAAGTTTCAGATTTCATAGCCTTCAGACCATGCATACTAATGGAAGACCTGTTGTTCTGGCAATTTTTTAAGTATATAAGGGCAATATTTAAACACTGTCCCTGATTTTAGGCATTTATCGCTCATTATTTTTTGACTTGGTTTTTGATACTTGCACTATCTATCTATCTATCTATCTATCTATCTATCTATCTGTTTATTTGCATTTGTCTGACGGGAGGTCTACTGGGCCAGGGTGAGCCTGTTTTCAGTAGAGGCCCAAGGAGAAAAGCTCCAAAAACAAACAACTTGATAAAGCTACAGAATCAAAATATAGAAATCAAGCAGCGATGGTACAGAACACTCCATTATAGAACAGGAAATAAAATAAAATAGATAATACAAGGTATACAGATGTAAGATTTTAAGTATGCAAGCCAAACAAGAATACAATTGATGACATGGGATAATAGCAAATGTGTGAACAATACAGTATTGCAGTTTTGCAGTAGAGAGCGAAAGATGGACAGCAGCACATTAAAGATTATGAAAGTAAGGTATAGCCTTAGAGCTATTGCTATATAGGCATCAAAATTATCTTAGAGAAACTTAGTTAAGAAACTATCTTAACTTGCAACATTTACTGTATATACTGTTGATAATCAGTATCTTGTTATTGTATTAAAGCCAACAACCTGTAATGTTGTTTACTATTGCTGCAGCTTTGTATCTCTATTTATCATGTACATGATGTGGAGCTTTTCTCCCCGGGTATCCGATGAAAAAGTATCTGCGTCCAGTCGGAATTTCCCACTAAACAAATGTAAATAAATAAAATAAACTGAATAGAAGATATGGTAGGTAACTGATATAGTAGATTATGTGTGGCTGGGTGGCACATGTTGGACTTAGTAAGTTGGAAGCACTGAATGTATATATGAGGAGTCTGAGCCCTATGTGAGATGGAGAGGAAAAGTAGGAAGGCTAGGAATGTTGTTTTTTATAGTCTGTGCTGGTACATGTACATAGCCAATGGGAGAACTAGTATTGTTTCAGCAAGTCTTAAAGCATTCAGGTTTGCTAGTAGACCTAATTAAAGGAGGGAAAGCATTCCATAGTTTTGCTATAGCGTATGGGTAATGCATTTGACCAGCGAAAGGAACATCTGATTGATTGATTATAGAAGTCTATTTGGGTGATACATGGTGAACAGAGCGGAGAGGGCAGGACAGATAGAAGGCTTATAGATTAGCTTATGAGCTGGGATTAGTTACAGGCATGTTAGAAAAGTTCTAGCCAGTTTAGATGTTGGAGTGATACACAGTGGTGGGAGGAGTGTTTGGAGCTGGTTATAAATTTTGCAATTTTATTGTAGCATGAGTCCAGTTTGGATTTAAGAGAGGATTGTATATTAGTAAGGAGACGTGCACCATAGAGCAAGGATGAAAACAGAAAAGAAGAAGCAAGGGATAGCCTTATTGCATAGGTGAGGAAGAGTTTGTGCCTGTACAGGATGCCTAGTTTCTGATGTTTTTTTTTTTTATATTTGTGTTAATATGTTGGTCGAAAGTTAAGTGCTCATCTATGATGACCCCTAGAAGTTTGATATATGGGACTACTTCAAGGAAAGTGTTGTTGAGTGAGTTGATGGTAAATTCATTTTTGGTTAGGGTGTTTTTGTTTGGGGGGGATGAATAACATGAGTTTGGATTTATTATCATTTAGGCTAAATGGTTATTATACATCCAGGTTTCAATGCAGGTGAAGGCATTTTGGGTGAGTGTAAGTAGTTCTGAAGTAGACTTGGCCATGCATATGATGATGGAGTCATCTGGATATTGGATGACATTAGCATGGAGTATGCTGGTATGGAAATCATTAATGAAAATGCTGAAGAGCAGTAGACCTAGTATGGACCCTTGTGGGACTCCAGTATTGATGTTGAGGAAAGGAGAGAGGGATTGGTGCATCTGGTTGCTTGTTGTCTGTCTGTAAGGTAGTTAGAAAACAGCCTATGGTAGGGGGAGATATGCCTAAATTGGAGAGTTTGGTCAGAAGAAGTGAGTGGGAGACAATACTGAATGCCTTGGAAAAGTCAAGAAATAGCAATGAGACAAGGTATCCTGAGTCCCGAGCATGGTTGACTGTGTCCAAGAAAGATATAATAGCAGTGGTGGTGCTATGAATAGGCCCAAACCCATGTTGGGTTGGGGAGAGGAGGTTGTGGTTTAGTAGGTAGTTAAGTATTTGGCTATGGATACATTTTTCCAGAATTTTGGAGATGATATAGAGGATGGCAATTGGACGAAAATTAAATATATAATTATTGTTTCCACCTTTGTGGAGAGGGAAGATAAATGCCTTTTTCCAGATGGTGGGAATGAAGGACTCTTGAATGGATCTGTTTAGTAGTATACTAATGGGATAGGCTATAGTGTCTGCTGATTTTTGGAGGAATTTTGGTGGAAAGTTAACTGGAGCATTTGATCCAGGTTTAAGTTTAAGACGGAGTTTTTTTATGGTGGAGACAGGTATGGGTATGAGAGAGAAATTTGGTCTTGTTGTAACAGATGGGTCTGGTGGCAGTGGGTTGATTAGTGGGAAGTTGGCATTGAGGTTGACTATATTGTTTTTAAAGCATGAGTAGAAAAGTGAGGCAGTTTCAACTGGGCCATGTCTGGATCAGGGGAGGGATTATCACTTTTGCCTGAGCATAATATAGAGTTTATGGACCTTCAGAACTTTTTAGGATTTTTCATATGGTTGTTTTGCAGAGTAATGTAGTAGTCTTGCTTGCTTTTGATAAGTTGCTTTACTTGATTACACAGTTGTTTTATTGAGTGAAGACTGCAGGGTTTTTACTTGTATGCCATAATTTCCAGGCCTTATCCCTAGATTTCATAAGTTGTTTGGTGGATTTGGTAAGCCAACTGGCCTGGTTGGCTTTCACTCTCCTATGCTGGAGAGGAGCGAGATTGTCTAGTTAATGGAGGAATGTTGAGTTAAAGAATTCAACAGCATCATTCAGTGGTAGGACTTTAAGTGGATGCCAGCTGATATTTTGTAGGGTATCATTAAAGATAGTTGGGCAGACGTGGGATATGTCCCTGGTATGCTTATACTGGAGTATATTAAGCACTGGAGTTGTTTTATGTATTATGTATGCCAGTAGGTGATCACTAATGTTGTTAGGTAGAGTGCCAGTGGAGGAGATTTTACTAGGGTCAGAGACAAGGACCCATTCTAATACTGAGCCATTGTTTTTGTTGAGTCTGAACATGGTAGTAATGCGTTGGGTGTACTTAAATAGGTTGATATTGTTTGTTGGGTAATAGGATACAACTCTGAAATAACCCACAACAAAAATGTCCGAATACGCTGATCCTGAACACAAGGACTCCACAATAAGTTGACCAGATAAATCAATATAAATACAATTTATTATAAAAAACACTGATTTAGTACTTTCATCAACACAAAGTTGACTTAATCAGAATCAGATAAATTCTGATGAAGTCAACTTTGTGTTGATGAAAGCGCTAAATCAGTGTTTTTTATAATCTGGTCAACTTATTGTGGAGTCCTTGTGTTCAGGATCAGTGTATTCGGACATTTTTGTTGTGGGTTATTTCATTGTTTGTTGGGTGATGATGTATGATGTCTAACCAGTTAATATTCACATCACCAAGTACGATTGTTTCATTCTCTATATTTTTGGATGACCAGGCTAGTATTTATTCAAGTATTGGGATATTGTTATCCGGGGGGATATACGTATGTGACTATAATGCAGTTGCTTTTGCTGCTATTCATTTTCAAGTAGGATATTAGTATTTCAGCTATAGAAAATGTGGGTATGGGTTTGTTATATGGGACTATATTAAAAGTATTACGGTATAGGAGATCAATGTTTTCACATTTTTTTTCCTTGGCCTATCTGTTCTCAGACAAGAGAAGCATGACGGAAGGAAATCAGAGTTTTTAATATAAGGCTTTAGCCAAGTCTCAGTTGTCGCTACAATATCTGGCTTATACTGTTCAATCCAGGCATGTTTCTGGTGCTGTACAGGTTGATGGTAGTGAGGTTAAGGGTTTGTGACAGTTACTGTAATAAAGAGGGGAGTGAGTTTGTCCAGGATTGGGGTGAATGTCACCGCATAGCATTAGGTTGTGATGAGTCTGTATGGGATTAGTGCGTTGCAATTTTTTCTTTGTGTTATATTCATGTATGGAGGTTAGTTTTATTTTAGTTTTTACATGTAAGGTTAGAATTTTTAGCTTTTTAAGGAGGGGGAGTACATGTTGCATATAGAGAGTGTGCTATGTCAGAGAAGTGAGTGAGTTTGGGCAGAAGAGTGGCAGTTACATGAGTGGCCAGTAATATTCATGTATGGTTCAGGAGATGTAAGTAACTCTAGATAAAGGAAGGATAGCGAGAGAGTAAGTAGTGTTAAGCTGGTGATGCATGGCATGTGATGGAGGGGTATGTAGGGTAGTGAAGATTAAAAAATGGAATGTGAAGACAGTGTAGTGGAGTATGGGGTGGGGTGGGGTGTGAGATGGTGAAGTATACAATTAGAGAAATAGACCCTAAGACGTACTACACTAAGATGTTGAGAGATATTTTTGTCACAATCTGATGAGGCAAAGTGGCTATAACCTCAGGGTGGGAGTAGGAGCTGTCTGTGGATGAAACTAACATAACCTCTTTTTGTTTGATCAGTTTAAACAACCTAACTTTTCATGGCTAGTATGAATTTTCATTAAATACATTGGAATACTTAAGACTGCTAATTATTAATGTGAAACAAACTTGAAACACATTATTTTATCCATTAAAAATAGACATCTGAGGTGTACACAGTCAACAATAAAGCTATAATCAATGGCTGTCCCTTCTGTAATGATCAAATTAAACAGCCATTAGTCTGGATTTAAAAAAAAATAGTGTGCATTTGTGGAACTGTACTTTGAATACTTTACTGGTGCCATTTTTTATCACACTGAGACATTTGAAGTGTATACAGTCAACTGGCTATAATTGATGGGTATGGGCATTAGTGGATTA